>NC_134591.1:67397597-67592597 GCF_037038515.1 Microtus pennsylvanicus | reverse complement strand
GCTTTTTCAGACCCAGGCCAGCTGGCCTTAGTAGGTTCCCAATAGAACATCCCCCTTGTCTCAGTGTGTGGGTACACCCCTCGCGGTCCTGAGTTCCTTGCTTGTGCTCTCTCTCCTTCTGCTCCTGACTTGGACCTTGGCTCAGCTGTTAAAGGCTAGGCTCACAACCATAAATATAAAGAGTTCGGTTCCCAGCAGCCTCTGGTTCTTAACCTCTACCTCAGTCCGAAATGGCAATCCTGCCTCCAGGAGTCTCAGCTGTGTGTGAGAACTATCTCCTCCCGTCTTACATTCCTCTCTAGTGCTGAGATTAAGAACCTGCACCACTATCACCTGGTTACTCTGGTAAACCAGTGTGGCTACTGGGATTAGAGGTGTGTGTCACCGCTGCCAGGTCTGTAAGGCTGAGCAGTGTGGCTGTTTTACTCTCTGATCTTCAGGCCAGCTTTATTTATTACAATACAAATGAAATATCACTACACACACCACTCCCAGCACCGTCTTGATCCGATGTGGTCTGCCTGTCCAGTCTCTCAGGAGGAAAGAACAAACCTCCATGTAGCTCCCAAGGGCAGGAAACTGCCACCTGACTGCCCTTGTCACCTCCTGCTCCCATGCAGCCTGTCCCTTCTGCCTGCATTATTTCCAGTTTCTTTTCAGCTTCATGACTCAAATGCCATACATTTAACTGCCCCCAAAAAGCCTTCCCTTATGTCCTGGGATGTTTTGATGCCCTTCCCATAGGTCCTTGTGCTTCCACAAACCCATGAAAGAAAATGTTTACAGAGAAAATGCAGAGCACCAATTTTTTTTTGGTTTTTTCGAGACAGGGTTTCTCTGTGGCTTTTGGAGCCTGTCCTGGAACTAGCTCTTAGACCAGGCTGGCCTTAAACTCACAGAGATCCGCCTGCCTCTGCCTCCTGAGTGCTGGGATTAAAGGCGTGAGCCATCACCGCCCGGCAGAGCACCAAATTTTAAAATGTCTGTTGGGGCTGGGGAGCTGGCTCAGTGGTTCTAAGAAGGCTTTGCAGCTCTGACAGGAGACCAGGGTTGGGTTCCCACCAACCACTTCAGGCTGCTCACAGCCACAGCCTGTAACTCTAACGCCAGGGGATCCAACACCTTCTCCTGTCCTCCATGGGCACCTGCACACGTGTGCACATAACTACATACAGACACATAATTTTAAAAACATCTCTTAATGCAAGGGTATGCATGTCAACCCATTTACACGGCCAAAGTTCCCAAGAAGGGGATTTTCATGTTCCCAGGGCATGAAATAATAATAATGAAATTGAAATCATTTATCCAAGATGCACTTTGTGTTGATACGTTCCTAAGCCCATGCCATACAATTCTCTCACTTTGCTTTCTTGTTTTTCCTTTACACCCTGCCTGCTGAGGCATAGACAGATGCCCGCCTCTCTTTGTTCCCTAATTCCCTGGCCTCAAGTGTTGTGTGGGGTTCCTGTCCAAGAAACTGAAAAGTCACTTTCCAGGGCCCCGTGGTCTTTGTATGTCCTTAGCTCAAGCCACTATCTGACCCTAATCTTCAAATCTCAGTTCTTAAATTCCCTTAAGAGAGAACTAGATATTCCCAGCCTGAAAAAGACAGAGCACGATCCCAAACTTGAGCACTATAGTTGGTGCTGTGGCGCCACCTAGCGTTAGATAGTGCACAGCTGGAAAGCGGAGCACAGTAGCCTTGAGTGCCCACTAGAGTGGGCCAGACTTCTGTAGAGAAGGCCTTCTGGAAGGAAGGTTCACCCACACCCCACAGAGCAGATGCAATAATCTTCGTGCACTCACAGGAAATTTCCAGAGGACAGTATAAATGGATTAGATACTTCAAAAATCAGATTCCCGGGGCTGGAGAGATGGCTTGGAGGTTAAGAGCACTGGCTGCTCTTCTGGAAGAACTGAGTTTAATTCCCAGCACCCACATGGCAGCTCACAATTGCCTCTGACTCCCATTCCAGATGATCCAGCACCCATACACAGACATATGTTCAGGCAAAACACATAAAATAACAATAAATAATTTTAAAAATCAGATTCCCAAAGGGCCAAGAAATCCGTGAACAGTTGGAACCTTCTAAACTTGTTTGGTAAATACATAAACACGTCTGATATATAAATGTAAGGCACCTCCACAGTTCTTAAGAATAAGATTTAGGGTGCCAGGAGGGTGACTCAGCAGAAGAGCACTGGCTGCTCTTCCAGAGGTCCTGAGTTCAATTCCCAGCAACCACACACCAGATCACAACCATCTATAATGAGATCTGGTGCCCCCCCCCCGGCGTCTGTAAACACACACATGAAGAACACTGTGTACATAATAAATAAATCTTAAAAAAAAAAAAGAATAGGGTTTAGAAGTCAGGCAGTAGTGGCGCACGCCTTTAATCCCAGCACTCGGGAGGAGGCAGGTGGATCTCTGAGTTCGAGGGCAGCCTGGTCTACAGAGTAAGTTCCAGGACAGCCAGGGCTACACAGAGAAACCCTGTCTTGGAAAAAACAAAAACAAACAAACAAAAAAACAAGATGTAGGATTTAGAGTCAGTGCAGGAGAAAAGCACTTGCTTTCTGCCAAACTTGAGGAAGCAGAGGCAGGCAGGTCTCTTGAGAGTTGGAGGCCAGCTTGGTTTACATAGAGTTCGATGCCAGCCAGGGCTACATAGTGAGAGCCTAGCTCTAAAACAAAACAAAACAAAACAAAACAAAAGCCAACAAACAACGACAGCTATGAAAGCCTGAAGGTCTGAGTTTGATCCCTAGAACCCCTGTACAGCTGGAAGGAGAGAATGGACTCCACAGCCTGTCTCCTTCCTTCCACACGCATCATGCATACTGTGGCACACATGTACACGTGTGCACACACACACACACACAAATAACTAAACTGTAAAAGAAAGATGTTTATGATTTTTGTATTGTTAAAAAAGATGCTTTATTTTATGCATATAAGTGTTTCGCCTGCATGTATGCATGTATACCACATGTGTGCCTGGGGCCTATGGAAATCGTAACCCGGGTCCTCTGCAAGAACAGTAAATGTTCTTAACCGCAGAGTCCTCTCTCCAGCCTCAGCAGCTAATCTTTTAAAAGGAGGAGGGATTGAGTGACTGGGGGTGAGGCTCGATTGATAGATGGCTTGCCTTGCATGCTCAGAGCCCTGAATTCCATCCCAGCACTGAAGAAATTTCACAGAAGAGATGCGTGAGTTGGGAGGTGGTGCCCGCTTTTAATCCCAGCACTGGGGAGGCAGAAGCTGACAGATCTCTATGAGTTTGAGGCCAGCCTGGTCTACAGAGCGAGTTCCAGGACAGCCAAGGCTACACAGTGAAAACCAAAAATACATAAACAAAATAAATAAAGTAATAGTATGCGGTGCTTTTTTTTAAAAAAAAATGAGAATAATGTTTGTAAACCCAGCACTGGAGAGTTTGGAGGAGGATCATAAATACAAGGTCACCCTCTGCTATAGAGAGCTTGAAGCAAGCCTGGGCTACATGAGACCCTCTCTTAAAAAAGGTAAAACTGGGGTGGGCTCAGTGGTTAAAAGTGCATACTGTTCTTGCAGGGTACCCAGGTTTGATTCCTAACACCCATTCTAGGGAGTTCACCACGGCCTGTAACTCCAGTACCAAGTGGTCTGATACCCCGCTGACCTCATATATATATATATATATATATATATATATATATATATATATATAAATTAGGAATAATGATGATAATAAGTTTTTAAAAGAAGGTGAGAGGGATCGGGGTGGGGTGAGTATACCAGGGCATGAAATAATAATGAAAATGATATTTATCAAAACCTTACTTTGTGCCAGGTGGGGGAATACATGCTTTTAATCCCAGCACTAGGGAGGCAGAGGCAGGTGGAGTTAAAGGCTAGGACAGTCAGAGCTAATGAAAGAGATGCTCCCTCTGCTCAAAAACAGACAACAGACCCTTAGTTTGTGCAGGTCCTCTTCACAAATCACTTAGGAGTCCTCAAAAAGATAATTTATCCAAAGTTTGGTTAATACAGCTCAGGGGTAGAATGCTGGAGTAGGTGAGGTCCCAGCCTAAATTCTTTAGCCGGGAAGTGAGGAAACAGTCAGCCTGGCTATGACTAGAGCCAGTGTCTGAGTTCCAGCTCTCCTGGCAAAGAATGAGATGGATCATCAAGCTTGCTTACTCCCCTGATCCTGCCCTAGCTGTGTAACTTCAGGAAAGTAAATTCACCTTTCTGAGCCTCACTGGACAGAATCGCACTACTATGTGGGCTTTGAAAGAATGAACTAAAGCCGGGCAGGGTGGTGCACGCCTTTAATCCTAGCACTCGGGAGGCAGAGGCAGGTGAATCCCTATGAGTTCGAGGCCAGCCTGGTCTACAAGAGCTAGTTCCAGGGCAGACTGTTACATAGGGAAACCCTGTCTCAAAAAACCAGAGAGAGAGAGAGAGAGAGAGACAGAGAGAGAGAGAGAGAGAGAGAGAGAGAGAGAGAGAGAGAGAGAGAGAGAGAGAGAGAGAGAGGAACTAAAACTAGCTTCCAAGAAGGGGCTGCCTCTCGCAGTGACCACTAGATGGCAATAGTGCTCACCCTGGGTGAACAACTGCTGACCCAGCAACCAGGCGAAGATCTCCAGATAACATCCTCAGAGGGTGGCCTATAACTCTCCATCCTCCTGCCTCAGCCTCTGCAACCACACCTAGTTCCTAGTGGTCCTGTTCAGGAAGGGACCACGTACTTCTGAAAGGATGGGTGGCCTTGCTTAGTGCAACACAGACACCAGCCAACAGACCCAGCAGGTACCCTCCTGCTTCTACTCAGCTGGGGCCCTCTGAACTCTGCTGTGAGCGTCCATCTTGGTCCGTTTCTGTAATTAACTGTAATTAAGCCGTCACGTTTCTGGTTTTTTGTTGTTTTTTTATTTTCAAGACAGGGTTTCTCTGTAGCTTTTGGTTCCTCTAATCCCAGCACTTGGGAAACAAAGGCAGGCAGATCTCTGTGAGTTTGAGACCAGCCTGGTCTACAAAGTGAGTTCCAGGACAGCCAAGGCTACACAGAAAAACCCTGTTTGGGGCCGGGCGATGGTGGCGCACGCCTTTAATCCCAGCACTCGGGGAGGCAGAGGCAGGCGGATCTCTATGAGTTCGAGACCAGCCTGGTCTACAGAGCTAGTTCCAGGACAGGCTCCAAAGCCACAGAGAAACCCTGTCTCGAAAAACAAAAACAAAAACAAACAAACAAAAAAAAACCCTGTTTGGGGGTGGGGGCAAGAGGGGAAAAAAGCCTCTAGGCTAAAGGAGCGACAATCTCACCCAGTTCTTGTTTGAAACTGGCTTCCGGCCTTGGGCCTTGAACTCATGACCCTTCTGCCTCCACCGTCCAAGGGCTGGGATTATAGGTACGCACCACCTCACCCAGCCTGGTATTTTGTTTTTCTGGTTTGGAGTATCTTACAATTTCATTTACTAAACATCTGAATAGAGACTTCACATGACACACCCTCTCCTCTGTGGCCTCCCAGCCTTGATTTAACACAGAGCTTCGGATACCTAAGGACTTCCCAGCTGAGGCTGATGTACAAACCAGGCTGTGGCCACCCTGCAAAGAGGAAGCAAAAGGCGAAAGCAGGTGCACAGTGTGGACCAGGAAGGAGACTTCTGACCCCACCCTGGCATGGCATAGATGCTCCATCCATAAATGTCCGATAAATGAACGACCCTTGCTCAAGAGAGCAAAGGGGCTAATCTTACAGGCCACATGGGCAAGCTGGCTGGTTTTTTTTTCCTTTTGTCATGAGGGAAGGTGCAGGCAGTGGAACCCAGGGTACTATTCTTGCTCGGGCTCTGCCACTGAACTATATACCCCAGCCCAATTCATTTGTTCATTCCACAAGAAAGGTGTGGAGTTTTCCAGTAAACATGCTCACGAATTCTTGGCATCCCTGTCTCAATCTTACCTGGCTGTGACTTCTTTTCCTTATTTTGCAAAGCTATATTTAGTTGGTCAGTTTCTTTTTTTTTAATATTTTTATGGTTTATTTAACTTTATTTTATGTGCATTGGTATGAAGGTGTCAGATCCCCTGGAAATAGATCTTCAGACAGTTGTGAGCTGCCATGTGGGTGCTGGGAATTGAACCTGGGTCCTCTGGAAGAACAGTCAGTGCTCTTAACCACTGAGCCATCTCTCCAGCCCCCAGTTGGTCAGTTTCTGTTTAGGATTTGTCTCAATGCTTCAAAGAATTGACCTACACAATTTTTGTGTCTCCCTTGATGGGCTGTACACCTTTAAGACACCTGCTTAAGGCATACAGTATGGGGGTGTTCGAGGTACTCAGAGAGCTAAGTAGGAGCCGGGAGGCAGTGACACACCCCATGTGGAGTAGGGGAGGGAGGCAGGTCACACTGCAGAGGTTGGCACCGCTGGCTCCAAGCACACGGGATCAGCAACGAAGGGAAAGGACATTTGGGGACTGGGTACATCAGCTGGGCAAACATGGTCCTCACCCCCCAGTCAGGAAGCATAATGGGGTTGAGGTATAGTTCGAAGGTGAACATGTGTTTAACATGTATGAGGTCCTGGGTGGGATCCCCAGGGCGACAAAAAGAAAGGACATGGAGACGAAGCTTTAGAGCTGCCATTGTTTAATGCCCAATCATCACAACTGAAGAACACGCGCTGGAGTTCAAGGCAAGACTTTGGGTGAAACAAGGAGGTAGGTGACCCACATGGAGTCCCAGCTCAGAGACCCCAGACCCCCACCCCCAACACAAACAACATCCTAAGACTTCATCTCTCCCAACAACCAGAGACTGGCCAGACTTGTGGCCACTATGGTCCCTAAAGAGCCTTGTGGGAGAATAGGGTACCTAGGTGAGATGGGGCCTCTGGGCACAATGACAGAAACCAAGAAACTGATTCTCATCCACCCCGAGGGCTTCAAGCACACCAGAGCATACAACAGCGGATGCCGGTTAGCAGAAGCAAAACCCCACAACGCTAACCTGTGCAGAAGGGAGGCTGAGAACACACACGGAGGGGAAACCAAGTCACACCCCCTCAAAGCTTATAAACTCCCATGGCTCATCGACATGCCGGCTGGCCTGTCACCATGGAGGGACCGACTCATCCCGACACCTTCATAGGCGCATTTCTAACGCTATTTACAAGTTTAATTCTGCTAAGTGCTCTTGGGGGCTTGCTGCTGAGGCTGGGACACCTCTCTGAAAAAAAGGATTCACCTCAAAAGAGACTGGCATCTCTCCCACCCTAGCATGAACGTTCCCATGGGGCCTAAAAGAAATACCGCTCAAAACGGTGTTCCAAATGGGGTATACCCCATTCTTTTAAAGCACTTTAAGGAACTTGGGGGGGTCTCAAGTATCATTGGCAAGAAAGAGGCCTGAGCTTGTTTCCCACACTAGCCTGGGGCTTGTCCTGGGAGGTCCAGCCCTTTGACCAAGCAGGATTGAAGAGAGAGCCAGGAGAGCAAGAGGCAGCTGGTGGCAAGGCCTCTGTCCATCCCTGGGCTGGGCCTTAGGCAGCTGAATTTGAATTCTAGCTGTGTTATTAGCCTCACTCCAGACAGGAACTACAGCCCTCTTCTACCCCCAGAACCTTAGCTCTCCATCCAGAGGCCAAGCATCTCTGTTCTTGGAGTTGTCCCATGGTTAATAGCAGAGACCTGAGAACTACAAAGCTGCCTCCAGCCCAGGTAGCACCTTCACCACTCGAGGGTCACCTGCAGGTCTAGAGCACAATGTGTCCCTGGTGTCCGATTAAGCCCCTGTGTTTGGAAGCAGGTATGTCCAACCTGCTGCACAGGCCACAGATAGCTACAGACACAACCCAGCATAAGACTGTAAACGTCCTCAAAACATCACGAGATTTCTTTTTTTGGTAACTTAACTGTGCGGTTCTTGAGTGTGAACTTTATAGACGACAAGGTCACATCGCAAGGTCGAAAGGTTAGACACGCGATGTAAAAGTATACAAATTCCAAGTGGGGCAGCTGTGAGACACCAACCACTCCTTGGAGGGGACTAACTTGGGGGCCCAAAAAGTTGAGCTAAGGATAAGTCAAATTATCCCCAAATGGGCATCAGTTCATATTAGCCCAGCATCTAAACTTCAAATGCCAGTCAGCCAGCTAGAAGCTACCTGGCAGAGTCAACTTCATCTTTTAAATCAATTTAATGCTACAAACTTACAAAAAAAAAAAGTGCTGCCCTACTGAGCCCCTGAGAAACCCGAGCTCCCTGAAAGAGGGTAAGACCCTCCTTCTCCTGGGTGTACCTCTCCAGAACACATGGCCTTGGTTCAGCCCAGAGCACTCTCCATCCCAGGAAGGGCAACGAAGACAGCAGACTCCTGTCCCCATCTGGAGCACAGGGACCCTAGATGGTCAGCCCACAGGGAAATAGGCCCAAGGCTCTCCCAGATCCCCACACCATCTCCTCATAAGCTGCTGAGACCTAGTCTGCAGTGAAGACCACCCCACCCCACCGGTCACCCCCTCAGCATTCCATTGCAGAAGGTGCAAACCTGCCCCCAAGTTCCTGTCAATTCGGACCTTGGATGTGGAGCGAGGGTTTGGGAAGGCTGGTCCTTAAGGAATCTCTCCCTCCAACAACCGCGACCAAGAAACAAAATAATCCTCCCAGGGGAGCAAGGGCAGCTCCTGGGGTGTTTCTTCTCACACTTGTCTCAGCCTCCACCTCCCAGGTCTCTGACTAGGATGAGGCAGAGGCTCTAAGGAGGGTAACCTCCAGCAGCCAAGACTCATGCCTCCTGCTTTTCCCAGGGGCTCTTCTGGCCTAGTTCCTGAAGGCCCGTATTTACTTTCTGAGGTTCAGGAGAGACAAGGGAACCAACCAGAAGCTAACTTTCTTGGCTACCTGCTCCTAGAGAGACCTCAATGTTACCTCCCCCAAGACAGCTACTGGAACCTTCTCTGGGAGGGAAGAGATGGAGAACCCTAAGCTGACGCCTTGGCTGGGCCCTGCACTTTAATAGAATTACAAGGCCTAAGTGCAATTAATATTCAAGCAAACTGGATAGTCTCCTCAAGACCCAGGTACCACTGTGGAAGAAGGACCAAGGATTGGCCCAGGCCCCTGGAAGCCCAGGGGTTCCCTTAGACAGTAGACATGGGAGGGCCTGTTGAAGGAGAAACTAGAACAAATCTCCCTGCCAAAACTCAGGGCGGACGAACAAACAAACCTGAAATAAATACAAAGGCATTAAGTGCTTCTTGAAAAAGCCAGGGTCCAACTGTCCCTCAGAAGGTGGCAGACCCTTTCCCTGAACATGGTCACCTGCACCTGTTGTCCTTCATGAAGGGGTCAGAGGTCAGAAGAGGAGGATCAGGGCCCAGCCCCCGACACACTTCCTCACTCATGTCCTCCACATCTCCCCAGCTGGCCTACACCGGAAGGAAGGCTGGAAGGGGGCCACTCGCATGCAGGGGTTGACACCTAGTGTCCAGCATCCCCCATCTGGGCAGAGAGCCTGTCGATCTGTCTGTGAGGAGGTAGAGACAGAGGCAGGACTCTTCAATTGATCAACAGGTCCCCAAGGTCATAGGAGTCAAAGAGGTCGCTAATACCCTCGCCCTCATCCATGCCCCACAGGTATTCGTCCTGGTCCAAGGGTGGGGAGAAGCTGATCAGAGGGGAGTTGGCAGTCAGGATCGGGGACAGGAACTGGTCCTCGGTCTGTTGCAGCAGTGGGTGGGACAGCTCCAGCATGTTGTCAGTGGTTTCCAAGGGGACAAGGGATGGCGCTGGTGGTGGCGGGACAGGCTGGGGCGTCAGCACTGGTTTTGGAGACAAAAGGACAAGAGTCATGAGTGACCCTGAGCTCTCTGACTGGCCGGCCCCTCCTCCATCTCGTCCACGCGATGGCGTGGGGTTACCCTATCACTTCAGACACCAGTCACAGAAATCTCATGTTCCTCTCTCTCCTCTCCTCTGCCGGGTGCAGTGGCTTGCTCCTGGAGCCGTTTGCTCATTCCGGCATTTCTAGTTTTCCTGACCCTCCTCCATTAGCACAACACACACCACCCCAACAATTCCTATCTTTAAAAAGCATCTTTCTGGGCTGAAGAGATGGCTCAGAGGTTCAGAGCACTGGCTGCTGAGTTCAATTCACAGCTACCACATGGTGGCTCGTAACCATCTATAATGAGATCTAGTGCCCTCTTCTGGCATGTAGGCATACATGCAGGCACTGTATACATAATAAATAAATAAATCTTTGGGGAAAAAAAAGCATCTTCCCAGGCTGAAGAGGTGGCTCAGTGTTCTGTTCTTGCAGAGACCTGAGTTTGTTTCCCAGCGTCTACACCTGGCGGCTCACAGTGGGTAGCTCTAGATCCAGGAGATCTGATGCCCTCCTCTGGCCTCTGTGGGTACCTGTATTCATATGCATGCACATGCCTACACACAAACAAGTAATGAAAAATAAAATAAATCTTTTTTTTAAATGTCCATTAGTGTTTTGCCATGGGAAGTTTCGGGTCCCCTGAAACTGTGGTTACAGGCAGTTGTGAGCTGCCATGTGCGTGCTGGGAGTTGAACCTGGGTCCTCTAGAAGAGTAGTCAGTGCTGTTAGTTACTGAGCCATCTCTCCAGCCAATCAATCTATTAAATTCTTACAGAAAACCCTAGAATAAAAGTTTTGTGTCAAGGATAGTGGCTTCTACCCCTAATTCTGGCCCTTGGAAGGCACCCTAAGTTTGTTTGGTAGCCCATATCACTAGTGTGGGGTACAGAGCAAAATCCTGAAACAAAACAACAACAAACAAGGGCTGGGGAGACAGATTAGTGGCTGAGACCACTTGCACTGCAAGTAGGGGGACCAGAGTTCAAATCTCCAGCACCTACCTAGAGGCGGGCATGGTTGTGAGTGCCTATAACCCTAGAAGTAGAAGACAGAGACACGTGGATCCTGAGAGCTCACGGACCAGCCAGTCTGGCCAAGTAATAGCAAGCTTCAGACCCAGCAACTCAGTCTTATGGCTACAATTCAGAGGGTGATATCCTGCTCTGGCCTCTGCACATGTATGCATAGCCACACATGCACATGCATGCAAAACACACATACACACAACACATCAATTACAACTACCACTAAAGCTTGGGGCAACAGAGTATTTGCCTAGTGCACATAGGCCCCAGGTTCGACCCCCAGCACCCCACAATTTTAACACGCTGCTGAGATGACAGCCAGGGGCCTGACCGCGGGAAGAAGAGTGTGGCCGCAAACCCCAGCCCTGCTTGTTATCAGCGGTGGACTGAGTGTCCCAGCTTTCCTAGGAGGCTAAAGTAGAAACGACTCAGAATTTCGGGGAGTGGAAACTGAGGGAAGGCCTGTGGAAAACATGGGGTAGGGTGAACCTCGCTCTCCTTCCTGCTGCTGGGCATGGCCAGGCCGGAGCCATCCTTTGTAACACCTTTTGCTCCGTCCACTCTGAATAGCTCCAAACTACACTAGACCCTGCAGGGGTGAGGTGCTCAGTCTATATCAATTGTTTATAAAAACCAGTCTGATAGTGCCATCCCTGGGAATGAATGGGGCCTGCAACGTTCATGAGAGAATCTTCTTCTTCTTCTTCTTCTTCTTCTTCTTCTTCTTCTTCTTCTTCTTCTTCTTCTTCTTCTTCTTCTTCTTCTTCTTCTTCTTCTCCTCCTTCTCCTTCCTCTTCTCTTCCTCCTCCTCCTCCTCCTCCTCCTCCTCCTCCTCCTCCTCCTCCTCCTCCTCCTCCTCCTCCTCCTCCTTCTCCTCTTCCTCCTCCTTTTTAAAGCCAGAATGCTACCCCTGAGCTCCACCCCAGCCTATGGGCTTCAGGACTCACACTAGAGAGCTGCTGGGAAGTCTTTAACACTGTCTCCCCTAGAGGACAATGAACATGCAGGCAGTACTAACTTTGAAGAGCCATGTACACATTGACATGCAGCTAGTACTAACTTTGGAGAGCCGTGTACATGTTGACATGCAGCCAGTACTAACTTTGGAGAGCCGTGTACATGTTGACATGCAGCCAGTACTAACTTTGGAGAGCCGTGTACTCTGTGACAGCTGAGTGAAGAGGGCAGAGGAACAGGATGACCGACAGGGTGGGGCACAGGTCTGGGATCAAAGATAGGGCTGGGGAGGTGCCCAAAGGGACAGATGGCTGGCACACAGAGAAGCTCTGGTCCCTGGTATCACATACAGGAGGGATCCCCAGAGAAGAGCGAGGAGTCTGGGCTCTTGTCCCAGCTCTACCATCAACTTGTGAGACCTTAAAGCAGCCACTCTCTCTCTGGGCATTAACTTAATACTGTAGAATGAGCCCGAGATGAATAAACTTCTGTAAGGGCCGGGCAGTGTTTTAGGTTTTATGGGACACATGTGGCCTCTGTGACACTGTGGCTCTCTATCCAACTTGTCTTAAAAAAAAAATTTTTTTTTAGATTTATTTACTTTATGTGTCTGAGCATTTTGTCTGCAAGTATGCCACGAGCATGCAGTGCCAGCAGAGGTCAGAAGAGGGCATCAGATCACCAAAAACTGTAGTTAGGAAGTCACCACAGGGGTGCCAGGAACAGAACTCAAGTCCTCTGCAAGAACAGCAAATGCTCCTCACAGCTGAGCCCCCTCTCTAGACCCCTCCCCAACGCTTGAAAAATGTAAAAACCAAGATACCAGCCGGTGATAGGGTGTGCCAAGTCCTGGGCTCAGTTCCCAGCACGACCATGAAAGACAAAGAAAAACGCGAGTTCAAAGCCATCATTAGCTTGTTGACCATACAAAAACAAGCCAGTTTTGACCTGCAAGGCTGGAGTGTGTCAACCTTTGCATCAGAGAAACAGAAGCAACCTATGTCCTGTAGAACAGCCACACCAGGCCTCGTAACCGGGCTAAGCTCAGTTCTGCCTTTCTTTAGACACAAAGGCTCTTGGGCTAAGCAAGATGGCTCACTGAGACAAGGCGCTTGCAACAGAGCCTGGTGGCCCGCGTTCAACCCAGGACCTACATGGTGGGAGGAGAAAAACAATTCCTCCAAGTTGCGGGTGGCACGTGTACCACCACCAATAAATAAATGTAAAAAATAAATAAATAAATAAACAAAAAACTACCAGGGTTCTGCTTAAGGAAATCTGGATCCAAAAACCAAATATGGAAGACGGTCTACAGACACTGAAAAACCTGTTCATGTGACCTGGGGCAGAATCCTAGCAGAAGGCAAGGCCATCAACTCATTAGCTGCACCCACCACCCGCTCCCCCACCCCTGGGCCAGGTGTGGGCCCTCCAGCCAGGGGCCCTTCCTGCTTGATCCTGTGCCTGAGGACACCGCCCTGGGCCCCTGTGGGCCAAGGGTAAAGTCACGGTGCTGTTCCCAGCTGCATCAAGTCTCCCTCTTGGGTTTCCATCACTAAACTCGTAGAGGTGAGTGAGACTCCTTCCAAGATGTGCTATAGGATGCCAGGGCCCAATATGGAGTCCTGGTGCAAAACAAAACAGAACAAAACCCTAGCTACTGTTAGCAAAGGAAGTGCTGAACCTCTTCTGGGAATCCAGAGTTAACCAGGTGTGGTAATCCTATCACTGGGGAGGTGAAGACAGAGGACTTCAACTTCCGGATCAGCTTGGGCTAGAGCCCTTGTGTCAAACAATTAAAATGACCTGGAGCTAGCAACATGGCTTAGCAGGTAAAGGCGCTTGCCACTAAGTCTGACCATCTGAGTTCAGTCCCTTGAACACACATGGTAGATGCTGTTAATCTCAACACTCAAGAGACAGAGCGGGGCAGACCTCGTGAGCTTGAGGCCAGCCTAGTCTATGGGTACTGAACAGAGCTAGAAAAGTCACCCTGTTTCTAGTCCTCTGGTTTTGGTGGTAGCTAAGTGCACAGACACATTCAGTGGCTCAGTGAGGAATCGAACGGGAAGCTCACAGCTTCAAAATGGATGTTTAAAAAATTATATTCAGCCGGGCAGTGGTGGCGCACGCCTTTAATCCCAGCACTGGGGAGGCAGAGGCAGGTGGATCTCTGTGAGTCCGAGGCCAGCCTGGTCTATGAGAGCTAGTTCCAGGACAGACCCCAACAGCTACAGAGAAACACTGTCTCGAAAAACAAAAAATAAATAAATAAATAAATAAATAATATTCGTGTTATGTATATGAATATTTTGCCTGCATGGATGAACACGCATCACATGGGGCGTGCCCAAGAAAGGTATTGGCTCCTCTGGAACTCAATTACGGATGGCTGTAAGCTACCATGTGGGTGCTTTCGTTCTCTTAGCCACTGAGCCATCTCTCTTTGGTCTTGGCTACTCAGCCCTCAACCCCCCGGTTTTGGTTGTTGCGTTTTTGTTTTTTTTGTTTTTTAATGAGACAGGGTTTCTCTGAGTAGCCCTGGTTGGCCTCAAACTCGGAGATCCAGTTGCCTCTGCCTCCTGAGTGCTGGGATTAAAGGCATGGTATGTGCTACCACCACTCAGTGGCCTTGGCTATTCTAACAGTATAAAACAGTATAAAAGCCGGGCGGTGGTGGCGCACGCCTTTAATCCCAGCACTCGGGAGGCAGAGGCAGGAGGATCTCTGTGAGTTCGAGACCAGCCTGGTCTACAAGAGCTAGTTCCAGGACAGGCTCCAAAACCACAGAGAAACCCTGTCTCGAAAAACCAAAAAAAAAAAAAAAAAAAACCAGTATAAAAGTATATTGAGATATATAAACTTTGGATCTAGTTAATTTCAGTGTGTAATTTTTTTTATTAACAAACTCTTTATGATAAAGTTTTAATTTAAAGAAACCACCCAGAGGCTGAGGATGTGGCTTGGGGTGAAGTGCTGGGAAGCATGAGCGTGATGTCCCGGGTTCAGCTCTCATAACACATACGTGACATGACTTACTGTGGCTTATTGAGCGCCACGTGCTTGGCTGTGAGCCAACCACATAGCAATTGTGGCAGTAGAAATGACAGTAACAGCTATTGCCAGGTCAAACACTCGGCTCACCTGAGTTCACTAATCCTTTTAATAACCCGGGAGCTAAACATTAACTACTCTCGTCGAACCTACAGATAAGGAAACTGAAGCAGAAACTGTCGAAGGGCACACAGCAGAGGGATGAATGGCTGACCCCAGAGCAGCCCGGGCTCTCCCGGTGAGACAGGGATGCAAATACGTTTCGCAGAGCATGAAGCGCAGCTATCACACGTGGGGACACTGGGCTTATCTGTGGGGGATGCTGGGTATCCACCAAGTGCAAGCGGGGAAGTCAGTGCTCCGCTCACCTCCTCTCCCAAGGAACAGAGGGCCTACCTGAAGACGCTGTGGTCTCTGTGATCCCAGGGTCAGTGCTGCAGCTGGGCTCGGCGAAGTCAGGGATGGGGCTGAGGGTAGAGGCGGAGGGGAGGGCCTCCTTGACAGGACTGTCTGGCTCCTGTACCTCCTCCGGGCACAGGTAGACTTCAATGGGCCCTTGAGTACTCTTTAGATATATCTGCAGGTTCTCCTGGAGGAGGAAGAGAAACCATCTCACGATGCTGAACACAGACCCTCGGGACAGCCAGGATGACCATCCATTCATACAGGTACATACAGGTAGTGCTACTCACGCAAGCAAGCTCAGCCCCTGAGCCTGGCACTGTCCTCCCTGATCTGCTGGGAAAGCATCACCAATCCATGGAACCACTTGCAAGTCCCCTTGGAGGGAGGACACCTTGATTGTCCCTTGGATAAATAAGCCTGCCTTTCAATCCCTGCAGCATCACTTTCAAGGCAGCCAAGAGAGTCCAGGGTTACGTGGCTCCCTCAGGGTGTCACATGGCTGAGCTGCGGACACATGTGCTACCGCAGGTGGGGAGCCCACTTGAGAAGAGCAGAGAGATGTGGGCAGGGATAGAGAGCGCTGGACAGATGGGAAAATGGGAACCGTGATTTGAGCCCCCGAATTAAACTTTGTCTCCAATCTCCAAAATCCTGGGCTTGTCACTTGGTCTCCTCACCTAAACAAGTTGGGCTTGGTTTCTCCACCCCTATCTCTTCCCACTGGATCCCTACACAGGCCACAGTGAACACACACACACACACACACACACACACACACACAGTCCCAGGTCTCCACATAGCACTTCGCTTGGCAGGAGCTCTTGTAGTCTCTGAGACTCGGTTTATCTGTTCCCCCCAGGATGCTTCCACTGTCCTTTACACGGATTTTCAGTCAAGAAGTAATAAACCCATTGCCGAGGTCCTGGGCTGAGGGGTGGGGCTTTCATTCCCTCTGCAGTATGGGTTACTTCAAACACTTCACCATTTCTGGGTCCCTCAATATGTGCCACACCCTGACAGAAGTTGAGCAACACATTCCTCTGTAAAGCATAAAAGCCTAACCGGGGCCCCGTCTAGCTCAGCTGGTGGAACACTTGCCTAGCAGGTAAGGCCCTGGTTCCATCCCAGCACTACCTAAACTAGCGTTCTCAGCATGCCTATAATCCCGGTATGGTATTCTGGAAGTAGAGGCAAGAGGATTCAATTTTCAAGATCATCTTTGGTTGCATAGTGAGTTTGCAAGGAATCCTCTCAAAGATGGGCCAGAGAGCTGAGATTTAGTGTGCTTTAAAAAAAAAAAAATGAGAGAGAGAGGATCTAGTCTGGGGTTGAGAAAGGAAGTGACTCAGCCTTAGCTGAAACCTGAGGACGGCTAGCAGATCCACCAGGGATGAGGAAGTGCATTTGGCCTAGAGGGGACAGCGTGTGCAAAGGTCCTGCACCAAGGACCCAACTCACTGCAGAGACTGCAGACAGGCTGACGTGGCAAAGGGCAGGGAGATGAAGGGGGCTCAGAAGAGGGATCAGGCGGAGTCCTTTGGGCTCAGAGCACCAAAGGCTTTAGAGGGAGTATTACGGTTTTGGTTTGGAGTTGGAGATGCAGCCCAGTGGTTAAGAGCACTGGCTGTTCTTCTGGAGTTCAATTCCCAGCACCCACACAGCGGCTCACAACCATCTACCATAAGATCCAATTCCCTCTTCTGTCTGCCGTACAGGCATGCATGCAAGCAGAACACTCATATACATAAAAATAAATAAATCTTTAACCAGAAAACAAAACTTTTTTTTCTTTTATAATTTGATCTTATGTCAGGAATGGTGATGTCTGCCTCTAACACCAGCATTTAGGAGGCAGAGGCAAGAAGAGCATGAATTTGGGGCTAGGCCGGGCAACACAGTGAGTTTAACACCAACCTGACCCACAGAGAGGCCTTGTCTCAAAAGGCCAAGGGTATAGGTAGAGCTCAGTCGTGGAGAATGTTCTAGCACATGTAAGGCACCAAGTTCCACCCTCAGCACTGAAGAAAAACCATTTCACCTTTCACCTTGTGCCTGTGAGAGCATGGTCAGCTTGTCAGTAAGTGTTCTTGGAAGCCCTAATCTGGCTTCTGTGGGGACATAGTGCGCGCACACAGTAACCCCTGAAGATGGAATGCAAAGAAAAAAATCTCTGCCAAACCAGAGAGTCCCCAGATCCAGAATGGACCAGTGCAGCTGGGGCTGGCAGTGCCAGGCAGACTCACAGAGCTATCCAGGGACTCCCTACCCTGTCCTCCACCCAATGTTTCTCTTCTCACCTCCGCCCGGTCCGGTACTTCCAGCCTTGTCTGTGGAGGGGCCTTGACTGCGATCACCGTCTGCTCCTTGAAGTTGCCCACAGCACGAATGTCCTGGTAGGTCACATAGGCCAGTGTAGGGGCAGGAAAGTTAAGAAAAGCGAACACCTTGTCAAAACGCACAATCTGCCCAGCCTGCCGGGAAGCTTTCATCTTCTCTCCCAAGCCTCTGAATACCAATCACCTCCTCACACGACATACCGTTCAGAAAGACTGCAAGTGACCATAACCTGTTCTTTGACAAGCACAAGCGACCTTCCATCCCGAAGGAAGTCCCCACACAGGCGTCTAGTGTGGAAGACTGCAACCACAGGAAACCGGATCAACCTAGATGCCCGTCAACAGACGAACAGAACCTGACAATACGGTACAGACGCAACAGAATAAAGGAAAAGGAAAACAGGAAATGTAGGAAAACAGTGCATGAAGCCCCGTAACCCAAACTTGGAAAGACAACACTGGCCAGGCAGTGGTGGTGCACGCCTGTAATCCAGCAATTGGGAGGCAGAGGCGGACGCAAGTGGGTCTCTGTGAATATGACGCCAGCCTGGTTTACAGAGCGAGTTCTAGGATCCAAAGTTACAGAGAAACCCTATCTCGACAAAAAGAAAAGAAAAAAAAGAATAAAAACAAGAAAATAAAAACTGGGGTGCAGTTCAGTTGGTTAACTGCTCGCTTAGCATACATGAAGCCCTGGGTTTGAACCCCAGGACCACATAAATTGGGCACAGTGGTTAACACCTTTAACCCAACACAAAACAAAACCTACGGGCTGGTGAGATGCCTCAGAGTAAAGATGCTTGCCCTCAAGCAAGGCAATTTGATCTTTGGGACCCCCCTGGTAGGAAGAAAGAACCGACTCCCACTAGCTAACTGTCCTGATCTCCACACATGTGCCCCCCCCCAAATACATGCAATTTAAAAAAGAAAAAGTGTAAAAACTAAACAGAAAATCATAAGGGAAATCTAGACAGGACCCAAACACCCATTCTAGCCCTTATCAACACGGTACAGTGGGTACCAAGCATGGCACCTAAATCTCTGTGGTAACATCTCACAAAAGAAAAAGCAAAACAGGCTGGAGAGACGGTTAAGAGCATTGGCGGTTCTTCCAGAGATCCCGAGTTCAATTCCCAGCAACCACATGGTGGCTCACAACCATCTGTAGTGGGATCTGATGCCCACTTCTGGCATAATAAAGTTGTTCATGCAGATTGAGCACTCATATATATAAAATAAGTAAATCTTTTTTTAAAAAAAAAGAAAGAAAATAAAAACAAACCTCAAATTTCCCTACTTGAGGGAGACACAGACATGAGAGTCCCCCAGAGGGAGCTAGCCCCTATAAGGAGGTAAGAAAGCAACCGAGTGTGGAAGTCAACAGCCAGCTGCCCTGCCCCCTCTCCCATGTCCCCGCAGGAAGGATATTTCTTGTTGGCATTATCTTCGGTCAGGTGCTTGAAGCTCTGCGTGCAACTCTGAATGAGCTGGTCCAAGGCCTGCTCCGCGTTCATCAGCTCCTTCAGCTCCTGCCCCAGCTGCTGCTGCTTTGCAGGTCGGGTGGGATCTTCAAATATTCCCCTGCCTCTGGGAACAGAGCCGCCCCCATTGTCGGTGTGAATCCATATTCGCGGTCCCTACCGTCAGGGCTGCCCTGCACAACTGCATGAGGGAGCTAGGGAAACCCCAAGCGAGAACAAGTCTCCCCCGTGCATGTCGTACAAATCGGTGGTGATGCCTAGCTCTCTGGGAACTGCCGTGGACAAGCCCTTGAAGTTTGGCGGTAGGTTAGCGATAAGAAGCCTGAGCCCCTCGCTCTACCTGTAGGCCCCAGCCTCCACCAGATGGAAGGGAACTATTGACTTTAGCCCTGGCTTGGCTCCTGGGTTTCCTTTAGGGTTCACGCCAGGGTTCTTTCAGACCTTGTAGTTGTGGAGAGGAGTCTGACCCACACCTGTGCAGCTCCCAGGGGGCTTTCCAAAGAGGGGAGACCCTAGGGACCCGGGACACAGGAGCTGGGGCGTTCTCAGGCCTTTACAACCTCTAGAACTCCACTCTGCCCGGTCCTTTTGCTCTTTCTACTGTATTATTCCAGCATTTAACACCTGTCCTACCCCACTCAAACACTGGCCACGCCCCTCCCATTGGTTGGCTTTGGCCACCTACCACCACCACCCTGTACTTGGGAGGATTGCCTGTTGCTGGGGAGGGCACTCCAAAACTCACACCTACTGGCTACGGCTCCAGGCCCCGCCCCCAACACGTGCACCCATTGGATGGTGCCACGGCCCTGGCCCAGGCACTCACACCCACTGGATGTTGTTTTTGGACTTCTTGCGGATGAGTTGGATGCCCTCCAACACGTTGGTGATGTCATAGATGCGCCGCTTCTGCACTTCCAGCACTTCGGCTGCCCAGTTTAGGTCCAGGACCCCATCCTCGGACTCGCTCAGGAGGTAAATGAATTTCTTGGTGAGCAGCCCCAGCGAGGTGTCATAGCGTGTCTTCTCCCCAGGAGACTTGGGGGCTGAGGAAGAAGATGTCTCACTCACACACTGCTCCGGAGGAGCCAGCCTGGGTTCTCTCTAGGAATTCAGCTCCATTAAGCAACACTTTTACCAGCCTTCACGGAGAACTGTCCAGCGTGCATAGCACGCAGGCAGGGGGTTCTGCACTGTGACCCAGACCTGTAACCTCGGAGGAAAGAGACTTGCTCCAAGTCTCACCGCCAGGGGGCGCTGCAGAGACCGGAAGCCTAGTGTCGCGACTCCGGGTTCACCTTTCCACCAGAGCTCAGAGCAGACAGACAAGACAGCAACACTCCAACAACTTTGTACTGTTGGGAGGGTCACTGTTCTGGGCATTTACCTTAAGCGATTGCCCTGCAAGGTTGTGCAGAAGCACAGATTTTTATACGTAACTTGTTTCACTCAGCAAGTGGCAAACTAGTATTCAAATGCGGGCAGTTTGGCTCCAGCCTTTCTCCTAAACCATCCTCTCCTGCCAATTATACCAGGAATTCGGAATTATGGTCGGGACGGAAGGGCAAGCCTGGATTTGAGAACATTTTTATAGATCCACATTTGCCTTGCCTTTCCATGTGGAGCCCAATAATTATCCGAGGGGAATCATCTAACATCAAACATCAAATGGACCAGGTTCGTGGAAAAGATCCCTTTCTCAATGAGGCTGTGATGTTGCAATACCACATCTCAGCTGCAGCGAATTAAACCACAAAGGAACTTTTGCAATCAAATGACTTTAAGTCACATAGAAGTTGGTGGCCAAACTCATCATGGGAACCAAGTTTTAGTCACAAATCCCTCTAGAAGGGGACTTGAGAATCCCTTAACACGCAGAGGCCAAGCATTTGGCACGAATGTTAATTAGTCCAGTCTTGCGTCCATGGCAGACATTAATAGTCGATCTGTGTCTTAGCTGTAGTTCTACTGGGTGAGCTTTGGAATCCATCAGTCTTGGGTCTAGGTAACCTCTCTAATCAGCCAGCTGAAGATAAACTTTCTTCTCATCCTTATCTAGCTGTGTCTCATCTACACGAGCTAACAGGGGTTCACAGAAAAGGGTGAACCAGTCAAGGCACATTGGGGGCCCTTACCTGAACCCCCAGTTCCTGACCTTCATGCCCTCACTGAATCTCTGGGGAAATTCATACACCTCCTGGACACACTGGTTTTAATTCCCAGTTTAACCAGAATACTGACTGGAAATCTCAGCTGTAGGACTTCTTTCCAGCTTAGCTTTAGGAAGGTTCTAGCCAGACAGCCCCAAGATCGTCGGGTGGCACAGGCGAGATTATTCCAAGCTTCAGCTCCCTTTCATCAATTAGGGCTGTCTGCATGTGAGAGACAGACCCTGGTGAGCCGCTGACCCCCCCCCCCCCGCTCCGAGCTCTCTTTCAGGAAAAGTCAGATTGACCCATCTATGAAAACTTAAAAAAATATTAAGCTCCCAAATCAACACTTGCGATGGTGGTTAGCTCTGGGGAGTGGGTGCCTGATGGATAAGAAATGGCGTGAGCTAGTCCGGTTTCCACGGACAAGCTGTGTGACCTTGGCCAAGTCCTGAGCTCTTCCGAGCTACCTCATGAGTCAGCGGGGCACAATCCTACCCACTGGACATAATCAAGTGTGAGAATACACCGGAAACCTTGGGAAAGGAAACAGTCTGAAACAGACCCCTGGGTTGGCGACCTGGGTAGAGCTGTTGGCTCCTGTCCTGTGCCACCCTGCCGTAGGTGCCCACCAGAAACTCTTACTTTTGGGGCTTGGCAAACCATCCACTCGGATGCACTTCCCCTTGGGAGTCCGGAATTCAGACACTGCAGGCCTCCCAATGCCCTCCAGGTCCAGCTTCCTCTTGGCCTTTGACAGACAGGAGAGAGGGGAAGAGGAAGAGTTAGAGAATTGGGTCTTCCTTAGCTTGTTCCCTGAACTGCAGCCAGGGCAAGGAGCCCACCGGCAGCCTCTTCCCGTGTATTTGCCATCAGCCCTTGGTACAGCGCGGCTGACTGAACCTGGGGAGGAAATGTCAGTGCCCAGTGAAGCGAGTGCCATGTTTTCTGAGGGGCAATTAAATTCCCATCTCTGTGGATCAGCCCCTGAAACATCTACCCAATGAAACACACACACACACACACACACACACACACACCACACACTTGAAGGAAGAAGTGGGTGGGACCTAAACCACATCAGGCTGAAGACCTGCCCCTTTCAGAAGCAGCTGGCCCAGACAGACCTGGTGCCCATCACAGCCCCACAGCTGGCCCTTATCAGGGTGGGACCAGCATCCGCCCAGGCCCAGGGGACTTCCTGGCTCAGTGCCACACCCCAGGGAGGTGCCCACATTGGGAAACAGTGCAAACACTCCCCCTTGCCATTTGGGCTCCAGTTTGAGGGTCCAGGGCCTCCTGAATGGAGGGCTTGTCACTCTCTTTGCCGAGACACAATGAGTCCTTCCCCGGTGTCTTAAGGACAAGCAGCTGAGGCCCTGCTGCCCCTCCCCGTTCCCGCCAAGCTTGGGAAACACCTGCTGGGGAAACCAAACCACAACCCATCTGCTCCTTTCTACCCAGACACCACTCACCACCACCACAGGGTCACATTCTAGCTGCATTGCCCGGAAAGGGCCTCCCTGATGGTTAGGGCTGGGCAGGGGTGGGGCAGAGGCACTAGGGCACTGGGGCACTGGGCAAAGAGCCAGCTGGAATCTCCAGCACCTTTGAAGGCTCACGGTGTGACCTAAGGTCATGTGCCACCATAGCTAAGAGCCTCAGTTTCCTGCTCCATAAAATGGGAAGAACACAGTGACCTGGAGAACTATGGCAAGGAAGCTTGGAAGTAGCTTCTGTGGAGTTCCCAGGATGAGCTACCCAGTAGGGGCTCAGGAAATGCAATCTATTCCCCAAACACGATCTCAACATCTTCCTGGACACACCCTCTGGGGCCATTGAGCCTGTTTCCTTCCTTGCCTGTCCCCCAGACACCCCCACCCACTTGAGAGGTCTGTTTTAACACTTAGCGGTGAGGTCACGCTCGGTAGGGCTGAGCCTTCTAACTGCTGCTGAGCACAGCTGGCCTGACAGGTGTCTGCGCCCCCCCCACTCCTGCCCCCTCCAGGAAGTCTGCCTGGACTGTTGAAAGAGTCCTGCTCACTGCTCCCAGGAGCCTGAATGCCGCTTCTCTTCCCCGCCCCATACCAAGGCTAGGAAAGAATCCAAACATTTCCCTGCTTGTTCCCCTGCCGGTGTCTCCTGAGTAGCCCTCATCAGAGAAAGGCCCAGTCAGTCACCCGCTGAGACCTCTGCACAATCCAAACCGAGCTCCAGTGCCTGGCTCTAAGTGAGTCCCCAGCACCGCTAGCGCCCATTGCGCGGCCATTGTAATCAAGGCCAGGTGGGTTCCACGGACTTTGTCTTGATCAAAACGGTCTCGCTCCTACCCCCTCCCACCATACACAAGGGCAGGGAAACAAGGGGATTGGTGAAGCCAAGTTCCAGCTCACCCCATCCTCCCAACCCCGTATCAGAAGGTCACTTGCCTCCTGCAAGGCAGGGGGCAGGAGAGAGCCCTGACCAGCTGATCACACTCTCAGTCCTGAAGTGGATCAGCACTGGCAGTCTGTCTTGACGGACAAGTGGATCCAGAGAGGTTAAGTTGCAGAGACAAAAGCAGAGCCAGGGCTTGAACCCGGATCTTTTCCAGATCAACACCAAAGTCACGGCCAGGCTACAAGAGCAGAGCATACACATTCCTCAGGAATGGCCAGAATGTGGGCTAAGGCCTGGCTGTCATCTGCTTCCATGACGTCACACTGTCTCTTCTTCTCTCCCTACGGCCTACACTCACTGCACTTCCCCACTAAGGACACCAGCCTTTGGGTGCTATTATGTGACTGGGTTGAGCCTGCAGAACCAGGTGGCAGAGGACAGGCCTTGGGGTCAGACGGGGTCAAAGTTAGGCTTCTCCCTCCCCTTAGTCAGGTGAGCTGAGACCCACCTAAAGAATTGGGCCAGTCTGCTCCAGCTGAGAGTCAGTAAGCGTACCCTGTCCAGGCCCATGCGGGGCCTCCCGCCACTCAGGCATGAGTATGGGTGAAGTTCAAGGGTGAATGAAGAGGAGACAGCAGGGGCTAAGGAGGGCAAAGGTCTGTGACCACACCCAGAGGCCAGTGTGGGTCTAATCTGGACCCTCTGAAGCAGCCCCTTTTAAGTCCACCTGCCAAACCCTTGAGGACAGAACACACCCCTTGCTCAGGCAGCCTTAGAGGAACAGAGGAGCCCAGAGGGCAACCAAGTAATCAGACCAGAGAGGGAAGTGACTTGTTCAAGGTCACACAGCAAGGACCTGGGTCTCCTTTCCAACCTAGTCAAGCACTGGGGTGAAAACAAATTTAGGGTTCACTTAGCTGTCGGCTCCAAAGCCTGGGACTTGCCACCCTGTCCCTGAGCCTATCTGTCATATTCTGGCCTGGTGTCAGTAGAGTGTACACACACACACACACACACACGCACGCACGCACACACATACACGCACACACACACACGTACGCACGCACACACACGTACACATGCACACACGCGCGCGCGCACACACACACACACACGCATACACACACACAGTCCAAGCTATTGGAGAGGCTGAGGCAGGAGCCTGTTTATCTTGAAGCAGGGTATCACTATGCAGCCCTGACTGTCCTAGACTAGGCTGATCTCAAACTCGCAGAGATCCACCTGCTTCTGCCTGTGGAGTCCTGGAATCAAAGACCTAAATAAGCCACCACGACCAGCTGGATCCGGAATTTTCAACAATCTTTCTGCCTCAGTTTCCCCAGTGCCTAGGACTAGGGGAGTGTGTGTTTACTCAGCCTAGCTGGATCATTTGAGCCTAGGCATTCAGGACCAGCCTGGCAATAGTGAGACCCTATCCCAACAATAACAACAACATCAACAAGAGTCAGGCATGGTGGCGCACGCCTTTAATCCCAGCATTTAGGAGGCAGAAGCTGGCAGATCTCTGAGTTCGAGGCCAGCCTAGTCTACAGAATGAGTTCCAGGACAGTAATGTGGACAGAACAGACAAATTAAGAGGCAAAGAAGAACACCAGAGAGCCCCCACTGTCCTCACAGAAGCCAGTTTGTAGGGCTGGCCAGAGGTGAGACCCCACAAAGGGGTGACCCTTGGCCTTTTCTAGAGGACAGCAAGAACAGTGGCCTAGAAGCAAGGAGACCTGGGTCCTGGCCTTACTTCTGCAACCCAGCTTGGTTACCATCCCTTTAAAGGCCAGCTCCCCAACAAATCTTGCTCAGCCCACACTTTGCAGCCACAAAGCAGAAGGCCACACCCAAGGTTGGGTTTGGAGCAGCTCCAGGTCACACCCTTGTAAAATGAGTAAGCAGGGGGTTAGGCCTGCCCACAGGGCACTGGGGCCCCAGCATCTGGGGATGGACCAGAGATGGGCTCTGGGCCTGGCAAGCCTTTACTGAGTCTGATGCAAGGACACCCCACTCCTTGGCTTGTAACGTGGGCAAGTGACTTCACCTCTGCTCGCTTTCCTTACCTGCAGAGTGCCTCATCCCGAGCATCTTAACCAGGATAACTGGTGAAGAGTGCCAAGCAGTACCTGGCATGCAAGAGCGGCTCTGGCTAAGATCCCTGAGCCCGCCCTGGGAGGGTAGAACAAGACAGATGCAAAGTTGGTGGGGAAGGCCCAAAGCAGCTCAAAACCCCAGCTGTTACTGACACTCTACATCCAAAAGCAGGTGGTCAAAGGAGACTAGCCTGCCACAGAGTCCCCTTTCCTGGGGCCACCTAGCTCCAAGACTGCATAGAGAGAGAGCTCACTTGTGGGTCAGATCACCAGACCCATCTCCCTGTATGACCTCTGACCCTCAGTTTTCCACCTCTACGACACAAAGCTTCTTCTTCAATCTGCTTTATAACCTACACAGATAAATGCATTGGGCCGGAAAGTGCTGAACATCAGACAAGGCAAGAGTTATCCTCATCATCTTGACCTGTAAAACAGGGATGACAGCACAGCCCAGACACTTCCTGCACTCACAGGAAAGGGATCTGGGAAGGGAAAACACAGCTTGGCTCCAAAGGCTCTGCCTGTAGCCAGAGAGCTCCCAAGATTACTGAGCCCTGAGTTCGTCCTGGGAAGGCAGGACAGACAGATGCACAGGTCACCCAGAAGGCCCAGGGGACATGGGGTGTTCTTATCCCCATCCCTAGACTTATCACACACTACAAATATCATCTCCCCTCCGTGGCACCTGCTTCCAAAACCTGAGCTGGAAGCGACAGAGGAGACAAGCCAGGGAAGGTGCATTTTCTAGAAGAGGAACCATCGGCTGGCAAGGTGGCTCAGTGGGTAGAGGAGCTTGCCACCAAGCTCCCCAGCTTGAGTTTGAACCCCAGGACCCACTCAGAAGTAAAAAAAAAAAAAAAACCCAACTCTGAAAGCTGTCCTCTGACCTCCACACACAATGTGGTACAAAGAGCACCCTCCCCCACAGGGATGTAAGCTTAAAACTTTGGAAAGAGGAGACAGAGGCCCTGACTTATCCAAATATACAGTGAGGACCAGCAGCTGAAACGAAGCTCTCCAACCCTCGCTCCAACCCCCCAGCCTTCTCCCACTCCACCTCCACTCTAAGGTTGCTCCTACTCCTATCGCAGGCGCCCTGTGCTACCGCCCAAAGCCACCACACCGGGCCTCCTTGACAACAGATCCGCAGGTCTGAGGAGGACACAGTCCAAGCGAACAGGAACTCCGACAGACTGACTCCATTTGCATCTGCTACTGGCTATTTCGGAGGATGACCAGGCCGTGGGGAGAACCTGAGGACAACAGTTGAGAAGGAGCTGGCCAGACCACTTTGTCCGTACCAAGCCGGCCCAGAGACCTAGGAGACTTAACTCTCCTGTCAAACCAGGAAATCCCGCAGGCCAAGCCCCTGGCCTGACATAGCAGGTGCTGGTTTCTGGCATAAACAACGAAGAAATGAATGAGTTTTAGCAATGTCTATGCCTTGTGGACTCTCAAGGTCACACTGGCTCCGTGGACACTGGGCTGGGCTCCAGGCTACAGTCCAGTGCCCATCACACTCCACAACAGCAGGTGAGATTATTTCACGCAGTAGGAAAACACTGCCAGTCGTACTTCCCCACCTCAACCAGCTGTACTCAAAGTGAGCCCCAGGCGCCCTCCTTCCTTTTCCCCACCCAGACACACATATGGGAAGCACCGGGGGGTCCCCAGCATTACCGGCAGCCGGCCTGCGGGCACACATCGCACAATCTGGCCCTCGGGTCCGTGGGGAGTGGCGTCGAGGCAGGTGCCCAGAGCCGCAGTGGAAGGCACCGTCTGCGTGCAAAGCGAAGTGTAGTAGGTGGTGGTGGTGGCCGGACAGAGCTGGGGGCTGCTGAGACCTGGAGGCCACAGCTCGGTGGGGTTCAACGCGGGCAAGCTCTTTGTGGGTTGCGCGGCTGTGGCCGGAGCCAGGGTCCGCGGCGCGCGCAGCATGGCGAGTGCGGCGCCCCCTACCCACCCGGGTCTGGCGCGCGCGCGGGGCACCTGCGGGCTTTGCAGCCGGCTGCGCCGCGGACGCCGGGAGCAGCCGCCAATGGACGCCCGCGGGGCAAGGCCGGACCCTCCCCTCCTGGCCCGCCGCCCAGCGCTGCCGAGCTCGGAGATCACTGCTCGGAGATCGCGTGGCGCGGGTGACACTGCCAGGGGCTGGCCCGGCCTGAGCCCCGAATGTCTGGGCACCCGGGATAGCACCGGCGCGGGAAAGCGTCCCGGGAATCCCACGGACTCCGCGGACACGCGTGTGCTCTGACCCTCGAGGGGTGTCCTGCACGCCCTGCTGAGCTCTCCGCTTGCTCTCTAGTTCCCGGCCCTTGGTCGGTCTCCTTTTTTTTCCTTTCTTTCTTTCTTTTTCTTCCTTTCTCTTTTTTTTTTTTCTTTTTCTTTTTTTAGCGCCAAACGACGTGCCGCCAAATTCGGATCTCCCGCGGAAAATGCCGCGCTTCGATTGGCTGCTACAACACATTCAGGCTCCACCCACCCACCCGCCCCCGGAAAGGCGCTGTTTCTCAGTTTAAGAAACAACGATTACAACAGGAGCTTACTGGCTTAAAGGGGCCGCGACTTCTGTCGACTGCAGCGCCCTCTTGGCTCTAACAGCCAGCGAAACTGAGGCAGGAGGTGCACCTGGGACTCCCAGTATTGCGACCGACAGAACAGCGAATAGCGCAGAGGAATGGGCCCCGGTGCCTTGAAGGCAGGGGCCAAACACTGGAGGGAAGTCAGAGACTGAACCTGAGTCTTGACCCTCAGTGCCTTTTCCTGGCCACAGGAGCTTTTGTTTGTATTGTTGCTTAGCTAGATTATATTCATTTATTAATATATTAATTATGAGTTCGAGACCAGCCTGGTCTACAAGAGCTAGTTCCAGGACAGGCTCCAAAACCACAGAGAAACCCTGTCTCGAAAAACCAATATATATATATATATACACACACACATATACATATATATATATAAATTAATATAGCCAATATATCTCCCTTTCTCTTCAAATGAAAGCCAGACACCTGTTTCTTTAATTGGCAGAGGGGCAGAAAAGAAAGGGTGGAGTCTCCCTTTTATATTTCTTCAGGAAGAGCTAACTGACATCTATGGAGTGCCTACTGTACCCGGTACAGTACACCAAGATTAGACTATAACCTGTGTTATGTTGTTTAATTTATCCCACCAATCCTGAGCAGGGGGATAGGTAAGACTAGAGAGTCGGAGGGGCGGGGTAATTTGCAGTTTGCCCAGGTTCATTCACAGATTTGCTGACCAGAGTATTGGCAGTCAAATCTAGGGCAGTCCAGCTTGGGTGTCCTTGTTTGTTCTAGAGAAAGTTCGGCCCGGACTCTCCCAAGCTCTGGTGTAGCCCTGGCAGGCACAGCGGGGGCGAGGGTCCAGAGTCTGCCGGTGGGGGTGGAGGGGGGACAGTCATTTTTCCGGAACCCAGCACTCTTACTGGGTTAAACACCTCCAGGTTTCTCCTGAACATTTATTTCACCTCAACAGTCTTCCTTATTCATAACCGTGCCTTGCACAGCTCACATCTCTCCAGTTGAAGAGGCTGAGAGAGTATTGGGTGGCTAGTGACCGGGGCATCAGCAGGTGCTGGCCTATTCAAGGTCAGCTGTGTGGGGTTTTTTAATTTTTGTTTTTGTTTTAAGTTTGGCATTCAAAGCCCTTCAGAGTGAGTCTCCAGATTAAAACATCGTTCAGTCATCAGGAATTAGGCAGCCCAGGTTTTGTCCCCAGCTTTCTGAATTTCACCCCTCTAACCCTTTGCCCAAGCTGTTTGACAAGATTTCTCAATTCTCTGGGTCTTGTTTTTTCATCCCTAATGATACTTCATAGGATCACAGAGAAATCTCAGGAGAAAATGTGCAGACCCTTCTGCACAGGGCCTGCCCCACAGAGCCTCAGGAATCGGCAGCTGTGGCTATGTCAGACGTTGTCTCTGGAACACAGACATCTTTAGTCCATGGTATCTCGCCAGTCACTGGTGGCCCATGTCTCTAATCCTAGCAGAGGCAGAGGCAGGCAGATCTCTGGGTTCTTGGCCAGCCTGGTCTACAGACTGAGTTCCAGGGCAACCAGGGCTACACAGAGAAACCATGTCTTAAAAAAATCAATAATAATAATAATAAATTTTTAAGAAGCATTCTAAGTATCTCACTGGTCCTTCCATGCCCAGTTTAAACCTCTCCTCCTCCAGGAAGCCTCCCTTGCCTGTTTCCTCTCTTTCATCCAGAAGGCCTTTTACTTTCTTTCAATGTTTATTATGTTCTGCCTCAAGCAAGGCTTGGCCTGCTTGCCTTGTAAATCGTATTGTAAGCACTTGCAATGATCACTGTCAAATCTCTCCTTGAATGGGACTTGGTATGACATGCAGAAGGTAAATAATAAATATTGATTATGACTTGTTCATGTGTCCGACAAAAAGAGGCAGTAGTAAGATTTGAACTCAGAAAGTCTGGGGGCGGGGTTGCTCACAAAGTCCTGCCCCCTACTTCCAGCTGAATAACCCATGGGCAGCGTTGCCCGACCCCTCGGAACTCCATTCCTTCAGCCACCACGTACAGATAAAGCTGCCACTCCCACAGGGCTTGTGGCTAAGGTCTTCAAAGGCACCATTCATCAGACAGTGGTAGCGGCGGTCCCTGGTCTGTCGCTAGAAGCCACTCGGTACACTTCACCTCAGCGTCTCCTCTGGTCCCCGCAGCACACTGCACTGTTATTATCCCCATTCTACAGATGAGGGAACCTGGAAGGAATTGTGGCTGAGCAGGTTTGAAACAGAAGCGAGCCCCAGGGCCAGGGAGGGAAGTGGAGGTGGCAGGGTGGGGCTGGGAGAAAAGGAGGGAGCCAGCAGCCAGCGAGGGGGGCCGAGAGCCAGTTCTCTGTGGTGGAGTTTCGGGTAGTCAGGGCTGGCTTTGGAGTTTCACTGCCTGGGAACGGATGGATTCCTGCGGGAGGTGTGGGTGCTGAGCTCAAGCAGGTCTTCCTCGGCTTGAATCCTTGCCCTAGCTATGCTTTAGGCTGCCATCTCGGTCAGGATGCTGGCCCTCCCGGCTTTGCCTCTTACACCTTTGAAGCTGGGGACAAAGTGGCCCCTCCATTCATTTTCTGGGACACACCATTGGTTGAATACGGAATCCACAGAATGGTGTCCGGTGCGCAAACACCAGGCTGTGTGGCGCTTACCTGCTTATTTTGTTGTTTGGTTATGGTGGCACTTTTGAGATAAGGTCTTGCTTGCTATGTAGCCCTGGCTAGCCTCTAACTCGCCAGATAGACCAGGCTAGCCTTCCACTCAGAGATCCGCCTGCCTCTGCCTCCCAAGTGCTGGGATTAAAAGCGTGTGTCTTCAACCAGGCAGAGTGGTCACGGCCTTTAACCTCAGCAGGTGGCAGGCAGAGGCAGGTGGGTCTCAGAGTTCAAAGTCAGCTTGATCTATCTAGTGAGTTCTAGGGTGACCAGGACTGCATTGTGAGACCCTGTTTCAAAAAACAAAACACAAAAAAGCATGGTCTACCATTCTTGTTTAGCTGAAGCCTCCCAATTACCTTATAACAGGAACAATATGAGCACGTGAAACTGAGGGTGAACGCTGTCAGTCAGGGGCTCCGGCCTTCCTAGCGCTATACCTATACCTTCAGTAGAGTTCCTCGTGTGGTGGTGACTGCCCAAGGAGGTCAGAAGAGGGCATCCGGTCTCCTGGAACTGGAGTTACTGATGCTTGTGAGCCTCCATATGGGTGCTGGGAATTGAACCTGGGTCCTTTGCAAGAGCAAAAAGTGAGCCATCTCTCCAGAGCCATACACGAAGGACATTGAATGAAGCTCCCGTCTTGGAAATCCTTTCCTTGTGCATGAGCCAGGGATCCCTGGGCTGCAGAAGTTGCTGGCAGTGGAAAGCGTGCACGCAGGCCGGAAGTGGTGTTTCACATCTCCAGTCACAGAGGATGGAAGGTGGAGGCAAGAGCAGCGATTGGGGGCAGCCTCAACTACATAGCTTTAGGCCAACCTGGACTATATGAGACCTTGCCAAATAAATAAATATGCTCACAACTGGGTGAGTCCAGGATGCTTTGGGCCATTTTCCAGGTGGTGAAGGGTGACTCCTGCCTGAAGGACCTGCCTGAGACGCAGAGCTGATAACAAAGTCCTTTTCCCAGCCAGGCACCAAGAGCCTTGGAAAATTCCCCAAGCCAATGCAAACTTCCATTCACCACATCTGTCATCCCTGGTGTGTCTTCTGAAGAACTATCTCTGACAGATGCCTCTGCTCAAAATCCTGTTTATCAAAGCCTAAAATAATTGGTGTAGGTTTCCCAGATTCACACCTGCAGTCCTGGCACCCAGCAGGCTAAAATGGGGGGAGGGGGGCTTGTGTCAAGGTCACCCTGGGCTTCAGAGCAAATATCAAGCTAGCCAGGGCTACAGAACAAGATGTCTCTGTCTCTCTCACTCACTCACACACACACACACAGAAAGCATGAGCGAGATAAACAATGGAATTGGAGAGATGGCTCAGTAGTTAAGAGCACTGAGTGTTCTTGCAGCGGACAGAACTCAGACTTGGTTCCCGTCATCTGCACGTTGGCTCACAACTGCCTGCAACTCCAGTTCCTGCATGCACGTGGTACAAAAAAAAAATCACACAGGCACACACACACATATAAATGAAAATAAACTCAGGAGGCAGAGGCAGGTGGATCTCTGTGAATTTGAGGCTAGCCTGGTCTATAGAGCAAGTTCCAGAACAGCCATGGCCACACAGAGACACCCTGTTAAAAGAAAAAGAAAAAGAAATTGTTAGTCCCTCGGGAGATAGCAAACTGCTATGACATTCTGCTTCCCACTGGCATGGCCATCCTGAGAGAGATGGACACAAGCAAGTGCTGGCCAGGAAGTGGGGAAATCCGAGCTCCTGCATGGCTGGAAGAAAAGTTAGTGCAGCTGCTTCGTAAACAATTTGGCAGTTTCTCAAAAAGCCACACACAGCTAGAGAAGGCCTGTAATCTCAGGACTCAAGCTCCACAGTATGTCCAGGTCTTATTCCACCAAATCCATACATAGATAGACAAATAAAACAAAGTCTGGGCATGGTGGCATGCACCTTTAATCACAGCACTTGGGAGGTGAGCAGATCTCTATGTGTTCAAGGCCATCCTAGTGAGATTCAGGCCAGTCATGGCTACATATTGAGACCTTGTCTCAAAAACAAAAAAGCAATATGTGTATATATATATATATATATATATATATATATGCACACAATATGATCTAGTAATAGTAATCCTGCCTCTAAACTTCAGAGAATTGAAAACCCTGTTAAGATCATGATGTGCGCTAGGCAGTGGTAGCAAGCACCTTTAATCACAGCTCTTGGGAGGCAGAGACAGGCAAATTCCCAAGTTCAAGGCTAGCCTGATCTATAGAGTAGGTTTCAGGGCTACGCAGAGAAAGCCTATCTCAGCCCGGCCTTTAATCCCAGCACTCGGGAGGCAGAGGCAGGCAGATCTCTGCGAGTTCGAGACCAGCCTGGTCTACAAGAGCTAGTTCCAGGACAGGTTCCAAAACCACAGAGAAACCCTGTCTCGAAAAACCAAAAAAAAAAAAAAAAAAAGAGAGAGAGAGAGAGAGAGAGTGAAACCCTATCTCAGGAAAAAGAAAGAAAGAAAAAAAGGAAGAAAAGAAGGAAGGGAAGGAGGGAGAGAAGGAAGGAAGGAAGGAAATGCCTCTCTACACAAAAGTGTATTCACAGACTAGACTTGTGGCACATGTCCTTGGTTCTAGCCTTTAATTCTAGCACTCAGTGGGACAGAGACAGGCAGGTCTCTGAAGTTCCAAGCCAGCCGTGGCTATGTAAGTGAGACCCTTATGTTCATAGCGAAGGTATGTTTAATGACTCCAGAGTAAAAATAACCCAGGTGTCATCAACTGATAAACAGATACATAAAGAAAAGTTGTAGCCTTACAACTGTTGTATGTGTGTGTGCGTTTCTCTATATACCTCTCTGGCTGTCCTGGACCTCACTCTGTAGACCAGACTGGCCTTGAACTCACAGAGATTTGCCTGCCTTCCCTCTGAGGGCTGGGATTATAGGCATGGGTCCCCATGTGTGGTCTATACTTTTTGCCATAAAAAGCAAAGAAGAACCAATTATACCCCAACATGGATGAGCCTTGAAAATATTTCGCCAAGTGGAAGAAACCAGATACTAAAGGCCACATATTATAAGATCCAGTTTATGTGAAATACTCGAAGAATCCCGGAGTGGACAGGTCTATATAGCGCAGAAAACCAGCCTAGCATTTGCTGGGGATACCTCAGTCTCCATTACAGATAGGGAAGAGGAGCAGATAAAAGGCAAATGGCCCTATGCCCACCATTCTGAATGATTTTAAATCTTTGTTTTCTCGGGTGCAAGGGCGATGCTCTGCTGAGGACGCGTCTGTGAGCACGGTGAACTTGCTCGTAAGCAGTGGTGATTCAAGCCCTTTGGCGCCAGACTCCGTTCTCTCGGCCTCTGAATGGAGGCTGCCGGGGCGAAAGGGAAAGGGTGCCATCTAGAGGTCAGCTGGCGCATCTGCCGCGGAGCGTCTCACCGATCCCCTTGGCGCGTGCGTGCTAAGACAGGGAGCGAAGGATGCAGCCCTGGTGGGAAAGCCTAGGCGACCAATTTGGTCAGATTCTTTCCAGATGTTTCTAGACGCTGAAGATGTTTTTCACAGATGCTGGGACCTGTGAGGATGACCCCACGTGAAAGGGTACCATCCATCTGCGGGTATAGCTCAGTTATAGAGGACTTGGTGAGGTGTTTGCTACAATCTCCAGAATTGAGGGGAAAATGGTGTTCCGGGGCGCGGGGTGGGGGGTGGGGCGGAGTGGGAGGACAAGAGTGGGAAGTAGATAAAAGGATGGGAGTAAGAGTAATCAGAAAGCATAACATACATGCATGAAATTATCAACGAATAAATTTAACTTAAACATTAGCTAGGGGCTGGAGAGATGGCTCAGAGGTTAAGAGCACTGCCTGCTCTTCCAGAGGTCCTGAGTTCAATTCCCAGGAACCACATGGTGGCTCACAACCATCTATAGTGAGATCTGGCGCCCTCTTATGGCGTTCGTTCAGGCAAACATGCAGACAGAACACTGTTTACATAAATAAAATAAAATAAATCTTTTAAAAAAAATTCAATTTAAAAATCACCTTTAAAAAAGGAGTTGGGCAGTGATGTCACACACTTTACAGTCCCTGCACTCCGTAGACAGAGGCAGACAGATCTCTGTGAGTTTGAGGCTAGCCTGGTCTACAAAGTGAGTTTCAGGACAGCCAGAACTGGTACACAGAGAAAAACAAACAAACAATAAAACATTTACTGCTGGTCTAGTACAGTTTTTCCCCACTGGATTTAGTGGCCCATATCCATAATCCCAGCACTTGGGAGGATAAGGCAGGGAGGAGGATTGCCAATAGCTCAAGACCAGCCTAGAGGAAGACACAGAGAAAAAAACACTGGAGGTGTTTAGGGCAGTTTGGGGGAGTTCTCCCCACCTATTCCCTAGGGCACCCTGCCTTTCACTCTCTGGCTAAAGATCCAGCAAGCCGCACCCCTGCCCTCCAGCACCTCTAATCTCCAGTCTCTTCACACGTGGGCCTAGAGTTCTGATCAACACGGCTCTGCCTGACCCCTCTGCTCCCCGAGGACCCAAGGTGTTCTGCTTAAATGTCCTTCTTCAACTCCTGCCCCGGGAAACCATCCTGCTTGCTCCGCCCCCCCTCCCCTCTGCCCTCTCTCTCTCTCTCTCTCTCTCTCTCTCTCCCCCCACCCCCCTCTCTTATTTTGAGATAAGAACTCAGGTAGTCCAGGCTGGCTTCCCATTTTCTCTGTAGCCAAGGACAGCTGTGAACTCTTGATCCCTCTGCCTCCATCTCCTGGATTCTGGAATTACAGGTGTCTATCACCAAGCTCCGTTTCTTGGTTTTTGGATAAGGCATCACTGTGAAGTCCAGGCTGGCCTCAAGCTCAGCCCCTGCCCTGAGCACTAGGGTACTGGGATTACAGGTGAGCTTCACCAGGCCTCCTCCCTTTCTGTTAACCAGTTAAGTCACTGAGAATGACACGCATTCTTTTTTTTTTAAATATTTATTTATTAAGTATACAGTATTCTGTCTGCGTGTATGCCTGCAGGCCAGAAGAGGGCACCAGATCTCATTACAGATGGTTGTGAGCCACCATGTGGTTGCTGGGAATTGAACTCAGGACCTTTGGAAGAGCAGGCAGTGCTCTTAACCTCTGAGCCCCGAATGACATGCATTCTATATTCATTCCTGATTCAAAGAACTCCCAATTTTTTTTTTAAAAAAAAGTGTGCCTTAATGCTTCAGACCAATAGAAGTGAAATTCTGGAGCAAAGTTAGGAATCTAGACTAAGCTGAGAAGTAACGTCAGGAAGGTACCTTAGGCAGACCTGCTAAGAGGTCACTCCACACAACAGATCTAAGGCAAGAGGTTTACTGGGGGAGGGAGGAGAGCAAAAGGCAATCTCGGAGTGGGGACATGAGAAAGCCATAGAGACAGGCAGACAGAGAGACTAGGAGACGAGAGAGCAGGAGGGGGGTCTTTTAAAGGAGATCACGTGACCGGGCAGAGTCTGGTAATGAAGCAAGCAGCTGCACGCTGCTGTCTCTGAGCGCAGCATCTAATTTACAGCAGCCCGGCCCACACAGCGCCCCGGGACGGTGTCGAATATAGCATTTGCCTCGGCAGACCTTTGTGTTGGCTCTCTACCACAAAACCAAAATGGACCTGGGACCCCAGTAGCGCTTGGTCTTAGGCAAAGGGCTCAGCAGGGCTTAGGTCAAGGGTTAAGATGGGAAAACAAGACCAGAGCCCTTTGGTCTTAAACCAGGCATAGTGCTGCACACGCTTCATCCCAGCCCTTGGAGGTGGAGGTGGAGGTGGGGGCAGAGGCAGGCAGATCTCCATGAATTTGAGGTCAGCCTGGTCTACAGAGCGAGTTCCAGGACAGTGGGTCTCTGGAATCTTGCTGGTATGGGGTGGTGACGGCTGGTGTCCAACCTCAGCTGCTGACATGACCCCAGTTCCTGCCATCTCATGTCAGTCCAGCATCAACTCCATGGTAATCAGGACTGTTTTTACTCCCCACCTGCCCCGTTGGTTTAAAAGTGCTCCTTGTCCAGCCTGGAGCCCCTGAAAGGGTTAATCTCCATCCTAGGTGTGTGAAGTCCTTGGCAGGTCACTCGGCCCCTCCCTGGGAACAGTTTCAGGCCACTGACACAATCTCTGGATCTTTGTGTCTGGGGAAATCCTATCAGGGGGCTGTGAGGTCAGAGAGGTCTAGGTCACCTCAGAGGCTAACACTGTTCCCTTTGTCCTGCCCGCCCCCCGCCCCGAGAAAGAAGCATAGCTTTTCCCTCCAGTCCACTTCCCCCTTGTACTCCTCCACTCAACGTGGCCATTTCCTCTCACCCAGCCAATCAGAAACTTATTTCTAATCAGTAAGAGAGATGGAGTGGGAACCTCGTGCATGCTGGGCAAAGCTTTGGACACTGACCCTATCACCATGATCACAGTGGTTCTTCACCTTCCTAACGCTGCAACCCTTTAATACAGTTCCTCACGCTGTGACCCCCCCACCCAGCTGTAAAATTACTTTCACAACTGTGATTTTTTTTTTACTGTTATGAATCGTCATGTAAAGATCTGTGAAACCCCCCAGGAAAGGGTCATTCAACCCCAAAGGGGTCGTGACCCACAGATTGAGAACCTCTGCCTACCAGGACATTCCAACACCGGACCCCGTGTGATAAGGTGCAGTCAAAGTGAAGGTCCAAGGGTTGAGCTGGGGGGAGGGAGGCAGCTCAGTGACACATCACTTGCCTAACAGGTAAGTCCTGTTATACCAATGAACTTTATGTTTAGATTTGGGTCCCAGGGGCACGCTATCTCATCATGCATATGCAAATATGCTTACGTGGTGTGCTATCCAAGCGTTTTGGATAAGGGATGCTCTACCTGTGATCCACCCAGAAGCTCTCCAGAATCAAAGCAGCCACGTGACTCGAGGCCAGGGAACGCTCAATGAAACGCCCCAGAATGCTATCTATCCTCTCTACACATGCGGGTCAGCTTCCTGAAGGCTTAGAAACATCCACCTGTGGTCTTCCTGATTCTTATAACACCATAATAAATGGAGAAACGGGGGGGAGAGGGGGGGCTGGAGATTTGGCTCAACGGTTAAGAGCACTGGCTGCCTTTCCAGAGGACCCGGGTTCAAACACTCCCAGCACCCACATGGTAGCTTACAACTGTCTGTAACTGGATGGGGAAATCTAACACTGTCACACCAATATTCATAAAATTAAATAAATTATTTATAAAAAAACAGATGGAGAAACAGATTGAGAGGGTATGCTGGCTAGCTTATGTGCCAACTTGTCTCAACCCACAGTCACTTGGGAAGAGGGTACTAATGAGGGATTATCTAGGGCTGGACGGGTGGCTCCGTGGTTCAGAGCACTGCCTGAAGATCCTGAGTTCAATTCCCAGCAACCGCCTGGTAGCTCACAACCATCTGTAAATGGGATCTGTGCCCTCTTCTGGATAGCAGGCATACATGCAGGCAGAACACTGTATACATAATAAATAAATAATATCTATTTTTTTAATATTTATTTATTTATTATGTATACAATATTCTGTGTGTATGTCTGCAGGCCAGAAGAAGGCACCAGACCTCATTACAGATGGTCATGAGCCACATGTGGTTGCCGGGAATTAAACTCAGGACCTTGGGAAGAGCAGGCAAAGGTTTTTAACCACTGAGCCATCTCTCCATCCCTAATATCTATTTTTTTTTAAGGAGGATTATCTAGATCAGGTTGCTGTGGGCAGGTCTATCAGGGATTGTCATGCTTGCAGGAAGAAGCAGCCTACTGTGGGCAGCACCATTCCCCAGGCAGGGGGTCCACAGTAGTCTAAGAGAAGAGGAGAAATCTCACTGAAGGCAAGCAAGCAAAGAACCATGCATTTATTCTCTCTTTGCTCTTGACTGTGGGTATGATGCTTCAAGTTCCTGCCTTGACTTCCCCAAAGTAACGGTCTAACCTGGGGTTGTAAGCTGAATAAACTCTTTCTTCCATAAGTTGTTATTTTGGTCATAGCAACAGCAGTGAACAGAGAATTGAACAGAGTTTGATCATTTCCCCAAGGCCTTAAGGCAGATGATGGCAGGTATTTTGAATTAATGCTGCCTAGGTTAGCCCTCCTAACAGCCGGCTTTTTTACCTCGCGATGTTCTCTGGAAGCCTCGGCTTAAGCATTCCTAAGTAGGATAGGAACTCCCAACAAACAGGGTGACGATTAGTTAGAACATGTGCGAGCATCTGAAACACAGTAGTTACATAGCCAGGAAGATAGTTCTCTCCTGCAGTGCGGCAGCTGACAGTTGCAGCAACTGGCCACAAGAGGGCAGTCACATGCCGAAAATCTGAGCTGTCACTGTTTCTACGGTGGCGGATTCTATTGAACCTTTTCTCCCTTGACCCTGGGATCAAGGGCATTTTGCAACGCCTAAGAACCTTAAACTGACCTGCCAGGTTTAGAGCTTAAGGCCTAGGGACCCTTTAGCAGTATCAGTTCTGTTGGAGGAGGGGGTTTAAGGGTGATCCAGCTGTGTCCCATTTGGAGGTGGCAGTGGTTGGGGAGGCGGCAATTACCAACAGTTCCCCTCCCGCTGGGGGCTGGGACACAGCTGCAGGGTGTGTGTGGGGGGGGTTGACGGGAGGGCTTTGGAATTGTCTCCCTAGGGGTTTCCATGGCTACAGATTGATGCAAGCAGCCCACTAGGCTGGGTCCTTTATCTATATTGTCTCTGGGGTAGACAATGGGCCTTGGGGGTTGCTTGGCTGTATGTATAGATCATGGCTGCAGCATGGCCTTGTGTGCCCTCTGCATGAGCCCCCTGACCCCAGATGCTGAGGCTGAGGGAGGTGGGTGAGGGGGGCAGTCTTGGTAGTCAGCCTTGCTTTGGGGTGCCAGATGGAGGTTCCCTAACAACAAAGCCCAAAGGCCTCCAGGCACTAAATAAAAGGCTGGAGGGGACTAGCTTTGACACACTCCTGCCCCTGTCCCTTCCTGGCTGTGTGACTTGGGCAAGTTATTTCATCTACCAGAGTCACAACGCCCTCAACACATGAAGACACCTGTTTTATTAAATTGCTGAGGAAGATGTCAGGCCAAAAGCCCACATACAAGGTCCTCAGGATGAATGAGTTCAGAGAAGTTGAGGGATGCCTTGGGACGTGGGCCTCAGGTGCCCATCTGTGGCTTGCAGACTTAGAAAGGATGAAATGTAATGATGAATTTACAAAAAATTCTGGACAGGCGGTGGTGGCTCACATCTTTAATCCAACACTTGGGTGACAGAGGTAGGAGGATCTCTGTGAGTTCGAGGCCAGCCTGGTCTGCAAAGCCAATGCCAGGACAGCCAGGACTTTACACAGAGAAACCCTGCCTCAAAAAAAAACAAAACAAAAAAATTCTTAGAAGGTTGAAGATGTAATTGAGTTTCAGATTGCCTAGCAAGCACAAGTTTTTTGTTTTTTTGTTTCGTTTTGTTTCAAGATTTACTTGTTATATACACAGTGCTCTGTCTGCATGTATCCCTGCTGGCCAGAAGCAGGCATATCTCACTACAGATGGTTGTGAACCATCAAGTGGTTTCTGATAATTGAACTCAGTATCTCTGGAAGAGCAACTACTCTTAACCTCTGAACTATCTCTCCAGCCCCAAGCACCAGGTCTTACTTTGATATCCAGCAACAAAATAATAGCAATAATGTTCGTTGAGGCAGGATTTCTGTGTAGCCCTGGCTGTCCTGGAAGTCACTCTGTAGACCAGGTTGGCCTCGAACTCAGAGATCTACTTGTCTCTCCTCCTAAATGCTAGGATTAAACATAAGCAGGCACCACCACCACCACCAAACTAATTTCTCTCTCTCTCTCTCTCTCTCTCTCTCTCTCTCTCTCTCTCTCTCTCTCTCTCTCTCATCTGTCTGTGTGTGTGTAGAGGTCAGTGGTTGACAATGAGTGTTTTTCTCAGTCACCAACCTTTTTTCTTAAGTTTTCGATTTTTAAGTTGTATTTGATGTGTGAGTGTTCTGCCTTTATGAATGTATGTGCATAGCATGAAACTTGACGCCTGCAGAGGTCAGAAGAGAGCGTGGGATCCCCGGGAAGAGTTAAGAGCTGACATCTAGGCCCTAGAAACAGAACTCAGGTCCTCTGCGAGCACAGCACAGCAGGTACTCTAAACCACTGAGCGTCTCTCCACCCACACACATTGTTTTTGAAAGTGAGTCTCTCATTGAACCTGGAGCTCACTGACTCTGTCGAACTACAGGTGGCCACCAAGCTCCAGGGACCCCCAGTGAGCCCAGTGAGAAGACAAGGGTGCTGCCCTGGCCTTACCTGGGTGCTGGGGATTGAATTGGGTCTTCATGCTTGCCCAGCGGGTGCCTGTCCAAATGAGCCATCCTATCAGTCCAAGTCTGGTCTGTTTGCTGGTTTGTTTTTATTTCTTCTTCTCCTTCTTCCTCAACAGGGTATCACTGTGCAGCCTGGCTGGCCTGAAACTCACCAGTCTGGCTTCACACTCACAGACATCCATCCTCCTGTGCTCCTGAGTGCTGGGATTAAAGGTGAGTGCCGCCACACCCTGATCTCTTAAGTGTGTGTGTGTAATTGTTTTAAACCATGTGAATGTGTCTGTGTGTACCCACAGAGGCCAGAGGTTGGCTGTTGAGGTACAGGCATTTTCCTGTGAGTACTGGGAACTGAACTCAGGTCTGCATGAGCGGTAATGGCACTCTTGACCACTGAGTGATCTCTTCAGGTTTCCGTCTCTGTCTCTCTCCTGCTTGGTACTAACAAGCTTTACACGGCATTGGAAGAGGCAACACATGGTCGGGGTACCACGGGATGCTCATAGTGGTCAAGGTGCTCACAGTGGTCAAGGCTTCGGTGACGCGGAAGCTCAGGGACCTTTTTCTGAAGAGGGTGGGGCTTGAGCAGCAGGTTGAGGGTCTCAGAATGGGGGAAGCGTTGCAGAAGGAGCTGCAGCGCTGTGTGAGGGAGAAGAGCAGCCCAAAGGGCTTTGTCCCTAGCTGACCAGATCTCAGAGGGTCACTGCTGCCCTCTGCAACAGACGGTGCATGAGAGAGGAGGGAAGGAAGAGTGGGGGAAGCTATTATCACTAGGACCCATTCCTGGGACTCCATTATATGAGGCCAGTTGATCTTTAATCCACGTGTAATAAGGATGTACAGATGTGCCAGTGGGATGCTGAATACGAGCTGGGCAAGCACCGCTCCTACCACATGGCCAACCCACACTGCCTTACTGCTTTCCAGCTGATTTGGCACCAGATGCCTAAGGATCAGAATTAAAATGACCTCATCTGCATGTGAGAAACACATAAAGAAAAAGTAGAGGGGGCTGGAGAGATGGCTCAGAGGTTAAGAGAACTGACTGCTGTTCCAGAGGTCCGAGTTCAATTCCCAGCAACCACATGGTGGCTCACAACCATCTATAATGAGATCTGGTGCCCAGAACAATATATATACATAATGAATAAATTTTTAAAAAGTAGAACAGATATTTCTTGTATTTAAAAAAACAATACAGGGGCTGGAGAGATGGCTCAGTGACTAAAAGCACTGGCTGCTCTTCCAGAGGACCCGGGTTCAATTCCCAGCACCCATATGACAGATCACAACTGTCTGTAACTCCATGATCTGACACCCTCATACAGACACACATGCAGGAAAAACACCAATGCACATAAAATAAAGATAAATAACTATATATAAAAAACCAACACGATACAAATGGAGCTTCAGTGTTTAGGGAGCATGAATGAAGCCCTAGGTTTGATCGTTAGCACTTCGTAACCCTGTGGTGTTATAACCCTGTAATCCCAGTGCTCCTGTACAGGCAGGAGGATTAGAAGTTCACGGTCATCCCTGACTACATATTAACTTCAAGGATAGCCTAGGCTACGTGAGCCTCTGAAAACAAAACAGAAAACAACCAAAAACAACACTGCAGGAAGTGGAACATGGTGATGGCTCAGACCTCTAATCCCCAGCAATTGAGAGTCAAAACAGAAAGATTGCTGAGGATGAGGCTAGACTGGCCACATAAGTTCCAGGCTAGCTTAGACTAGAGTGATAACCCGTCTAAGAGAAACAAAAGTAGCCTGTGGTGGTGGCTGCGCACACCTGTAATCCCAGCACTTGGGAGGTGGAAGCAGGCAGGAGGCCAGCCTGGTCTACGAAGCCGTAGAGTTCCATAGCCAGGATTGTTACACAGAGAAACCCTGTCTCAAAAACCAAACCAAAACAACAACAAAACCACACAAAAATATTTTAGATATGGAATCAACCAAGAACATTTAAATGCTTCCCATTTAAAGATAAAAGACTTTCAAGAAAATGCTCTCAAAGTTCACTGAGCATCCTTAGTTTCTGAATATCAATTTGCGCGCTGTTGTGACAATGCACACATGAAGGGCAGAAGACAGATTTCAGGGGGCTTTTCTGTTCTTGGTTTTTGTTTTGTTTGTTTGTTTTTTGTTTTTCTAGACAGGGTTTCTCTGTCGCTTTGGAGCCTGTCCTGGAACTAGCTCTGTAGACCAGGCTGGCCTAGAACTCACAAAGATCTGCCTGTCTCTGCCTCCCGAGTGCTGGGATCAAAGGCGTGTGCCACCATTGCCCGGCTTTTTTCCTTTCTGTTCTTTCATTGTAGGCTCTCATCAGGATGGCACAGCAGGCACACTTAGGATGGAACCATGTTGCCAAGCCCAATGTGTGTGTAGCACAGATCTTGTACAACAATGAATGTTGCCACTATTAGTGTTATTGAGTTTATCACTACACCACCAACCCTGAGGCCCAAGGGTAAGCAACCACGTCCTATCTCTGAGAATGTCGATGTGTGTGTGTGTGTGTGTGTGTGTGTGTGTGTGTGTGTGAGAGAGAGAGAGAGAGAGAGAGAGAGAGAGAGAGAGAGAGAGAGAGAGAGAGAGTGTGTTCTGGCTTGTCCCACATCTTTACATATACCACCTCAGTGAGTTCTCAAAATAATCTTGGTTTTGCTTTGCCCTGGTTGGTTGAGACAGATTCTTATACGTAGCTCAGGCTAAACTTTTTACTGATCTTCCTGCCTGCGACCCCTGGGTGAAAGAATTGCAGAGTGCACACAGCTGTGCTGGGTTCAGAATTACTGGGTGGGGCACAAGGGTGATAGCCTGAAGGGAGAGGGTTTGCAAGCACACCAGAGTCCCTGGGTTCAATTCCCAGTACCATAGACAAAAAAAAAAAAAAAAAAAAAAACCGTAAAGTTATTAGCTATTTAAAGAAACACACACACACACACCCCTCAGGAGAATGGTCCTTCTCTTTTCTGTCCCATGTTAGAGTGAAAACCCAATCTCAGTGGTCTTTACCCTTCATTCTCTTGTCCAGACATATTTAATCTCTTATTCATATTTGAAGTTGAAATAAAATAAGTTTATAGGGAAAGACTTTCATTGGCTTAACTGGGGTGTTAAAGGGGAATAAGTAAATCTATTTATGTAAGGCACAAGGTTTTAGTTCATTTCCTTAAAATGATTTTTACTCAACGGAAAACAAGCCGGGTGTCTAAGAACTCTCATTGCTGGACACTTGGCAGTAACGCTCTTTCAGAAACTTTCTACACTTTCTGTAGACTTTGCAAGAACCTGGAAAGGACTGGAGATGTGGCTTGGTGGAAGACACTTGCTTAGCATGCACAAGGCTGTGGGTTCAGTTCCCAGCACTATACAAAGAACCCCAGAATGTAGAGATGCTGGACCCCCTTTCACAGGAGAGACGAGAAAGCTGAGTCTGAGGGAGGTGATGATCTCTGCAGAGTCGCAGGGCAAGAGCCAGGGCTGGTGGTGGCCATGCCTCCCTCAGAGCCTGCTGGGGAGAGTGGAGAGCAGCCTCCAGCTCCTTGTAGCCCCTTTCCAGCCCTTCTGGAAAGGAGCCATGGCTTGTGTGCTCACGTAGGCACATGTGTGGCTGGGTGAAGCTGGCGTGGTGCCTGGCCTCACAAAACCATGTGATAAAAATCTGGTACATCTTCCTGAGATGTCAATTCAACTTAAAGAACAAAATAGAAAAGAGACGCCACATTTTTACACGAAGGCACAGATGGCTACAGAATGTACGAGAACAGTGACTTCTCAGGGCACACGGAGATGATGAGGGACAGCTAGGTGGAGGGAGGGTACCACATGCTAACTGATTCTCAAATCTGTCCGTGGGAGAAACGACTGTCGCTCCCATTACATAGCTATAGATGCTGGGGCCAGAAACAGTTAAGTCCAAATCCACATAGCCAGCGAGTGGGAAAGCCTGTAACTCACAGGCGTGTAATAGGCGGCTATTAGAATATCTGTATTAGCCATCACTTGTTCAAACGGAAATTTTACCAGAATCGTGTATGAGGGTGATCATTTAAAGCAGAGACAGAAGGAACAGTTGGTAGAGCGCTTGCCTAGCAACACCCAACATTGCACACTAGGCACTGGGCAGTAAGATGGCCTGTCACCAAGACCAACGCCTTGAGCTCAACCCTTAGGACTCACTTGGTGGAAGAGAACTGACTTCTGCAAGTGGTCCTCTGATGTCCCTCCACAGGCTGTGGCCTATAAGTGCCCAAAATGCACACAAGATTTTGATAATAATAATAAATTATGACATTAAAGCTAGGTGTGGTGGTACACGTCTGTGATTCCAGCACTTAGGAGGTAGAGGCAGGAGGGTTAAAAGTTCAAGGTCAGGCCATAAAGATGGTTCAGCTCTTCCAGAGGACTCAGGTTGGATTTCTAGTACCCATGGGGCAGCTGAAAACCAGCTATAACTCCCATTTCCGGGGCTCCGTCGCCCTCTTCTGGCCACCTCAGACACTACATGCATGTGTTGTACAGACTTACCTGTGGCAAAACAGTCATACACAAAAAGTAAAAATAAATAGGCCTTTTTTAAAAGCTCAAGTTTAATCCCGACACTAGGGAGGCAGAGGCGGCAGATCTCTGTGAGTTCAAGGCCAGCCTGGTCTACAGAATGAGTTCTAGGAAAGCCAGGGCTACACAGAAAAACCCTGTCTCAAAAAGAAAAAAAAAGTTCAAGGTCAAAGGCTATATAGAGAGTTGAAGAGCAGCTTAGAAGGAAAAAAGGGAAGGGGGACGAGGGAGGGGAGAGGAGGGACAAGTGGCCTCTCTTGGCCTCCCTTTGGCTAGATAGATAATGGCTGTCCACAGAGAACAGTCACCTAGACCATGCGACCATGCACGCTGCCGCTGTGTGACCCCTACAGTTGGGCTTTTTTTTTTTTTATTATGTATACAATATTCTGTCTGTGTGTATGCCTGCAGGCCAGAAGAGGGCACCAGACCCCGTTACAGATGGTTGTGAGCCACCATGTGGTTGCTGGGAATTGAACTCAGGACCTTTGGAAGAGCAGGCAATGCTCTTAACCTCTGAGCCATCTCTCCAGCCCGGGCTTTTTTTTTTTTTTTTTAAGGAAGATTTTATTTTATTTTTGGTGAACTTTTTTTTTTTTGGTAAGATTTACTTATTATGTGCACAGTGTTCTGCCTGCTTGTATGCCTGCTGGCCAGAAGAGGGCGCCAGATCTCATTACAGATGGTTGTGAGCCACCATGTGGTTGCTGGGAATTGAACTGAGGACTTCTGGAAGAGCAGCCAGTGCTCTTAACCTCTGAGCCATCTCTCCAGCCCCCCAAGTTGGGCTTTTTTTTTTTTAAGACAATGTTTCTTTTTTTGTTTATTTGCTTTTGTTTTTGTTTTTCAAGACAGGGTTTCTCTGTGGTTTTGGAGCCTGTCCTGGAACTAGCTCTGTAGACCAGGCTGGTCTCGAACTCACAGAGATCCGCCTGCCTCTGCCTCCCGAGTGCTGGGATTAAAGGCGTGCGCCACCACCGCCCGGCAGGCGTCTGGCTTTTTATTTCCAGGTCTGTGAGTACTTCTTTTCCATATGACCTTGTGTAAGTCACTTCTCCACCCTGGGACTCAGTTTCTTCTCGCAGGATGGCAGAGAGGAACCGCAGACACAGAGACGTTAAGAGGTTTGTCCATGCTGGCACTGCTGAGGAGCGGAATGCAGCCTGTGGCTTCCCTGAACGGCTCATTCCTTAAGTGCCAGCGTGCCCTCCTGGATGGGCTGTGAAGAATACAAACACCGGGTAGGTGGTCCCGAGGTGCTGCCGCGTGCTGCCAACGGCAGTGCCTAAGAACCTGGGAATGAGACACTAGGCCTAGCCAGTGCCAGGAGCTTTACACGTGTCATCCAATGTAATCATCATGTCAATCCAGCGAGGCTCGGGGAGGATAAACGGCTTACCTGTGCTGGCAGAGCTGATAAATGTCAAAGCCTGGGTTCCCGTCAGCTGTGTCTGCTTCCCAGACCCACACAAGCAAAACCAGCTCCAGGACAGCTGCTGCGGCTGGGGCCATTGTGGGCTGTGTGGGGCTGGTATGTGTTCTTAGGGGTTTCTGTCTGTATGTGGGTGCCCAGGTGTGCACAGGGCCCGTAGGCGGGGAAGCCAGAGGCCAATGTCCGGCATCTTCGATTGTTCTTCTCCATGTATGTTGAGACAGGGTTTGTCACTGACTCAGGAAGAATGACTTGCCCGTAACTCCCAGGATCCTCCTGTCTCCCTCCCCAGCACTGGGATTACAGACATGTGCTCCTGCACACAGCCTTCTCAGGCCCTCATGCCTGCAATTCAGGCTCCTTCCTAACTGAGCTGCCTTCCTCGTCTCAACGTCTTAAGTAAAGCATTCTTTTCCCTCTGCTTGAAGATACCAGGAATGGTGTTCAGGACCTAACACGCTGTGCTCAGCTATGGCCCCAAGCTGTGCAAAAGTTCCTAACGTGGCAGATGGCAAACACACCGGTCACTCTACCTTAGCTTTTGTTAAGACCCCTAGCAGCTTAGGGTCACAGGACTGAGAGAGAAGACCCCTCCCTTCCAGACCGTGTTGCCCTGTAGGTGCTGCGCATTTTTAAAGGCCTCCTCCTCAGAATAAGATCTTGCTGCTCTTGTCTATGCAGATGGATCTGCAGTGCAAGAGGTGATTGACAGGTTGTAGGACCCCCCACCAGGATAAGTCCTGGGAGAAAACCAAGAGCTCATGAATGGTGCAGTTTGTCACACATGTGGACCCACTGACCAATCTACAGGACCTCTGGCCCCAGTGAGAATGGGGGACAAGTTGGGGAAAAAGCAGTTGTCTGTATTGGTGGCCCCCGAGTCTCCTGAATAACTTACAGGGGATTGGAACAGGGTACAGGGGCCTTTTTCTCGAAACTGTTTGGATGCTAGAAAGACCAGAGACTGAAAACTACACAAGGCTTAGCCGGAGCCAGGGACACGGAATGGGAGACGCATCCTGGGGAGTCAGCTGGGCCTTAAGCACCTCCTGCCACAGAACACACGCTTTGTGCCCCAAACCCATCCACTGCCAGCTGGCCAGCGACCACCTTGATGTAGGGTAATGGGTTCCGTATGTGTCTCTAGGAACCCAGTTAAGCTGCCCCAGCAGTTCTCAGAGCCTTCTCTCCCTCCCGGCTTTCAGCTCCTACTTGGTCACCCTTCCTCCATTTGTTCCTGGCAACGGTGGCAGGGAAGGGGTTGGGCAGGGACAAGAGACAAGGCTTCCGGGAGGTGCCATCCCAACTGCCCTTTTCCAGAGCCTCTGGGTAGGGCTGTGCTTTCCAGCAGTCTCTGTGTAAGAGCAGTGGGTGAGGTCTGAGGATTGGCAAGACTCCAGCCTACCCCATCCCCAAAGCGGGAATAATACCCCTGCTGGCTTCGGGAGAGCTCAGTGGGTGAAGAGAGAATGAACGCGATGGGAATCCAGGAGGTTTAGGCTCAAACTTTGTCTTTTACGTTTAGATATTTCAGTTTTTCTGTTTGTTTATCTGCTGTTCTTCCCTAGCATTTTGAGATGGAGTCTAATGCTGCTCAGATTGGCCACCGACTTCATAAAATTTCTTATGTGTGTGTGTATGGGGGGGGTGCACATGCATACTGCAGTATGCATGTAAGGACAACTGTGGAAGTCCCTTCTCTCCACTATGTAGGCTCTGGGGTTTGAACTCGGGTCATCAGGCTTGGCAGCTACCTCCATTAACCTGCTGACTCTGGCCTCCAATTTTCAATGTAGTGGAAGATCGCCTTTGAATTCTTGATCTTTCTGCCTCTACCTTCCAAGTATAGGGATTACATACAGACAGGTATTTGCCACCATGCCTGGCTCCATCCATCCATCCATCCGTTTATTTTTGAAGACAGGGTTTCTCGATGCAGTCCCAGAACTTGCTCTGCAGACCACACTGGCCTCAGAGATTCCCCTGCCTCTGCCTCCTGCGAGCTGGGATTATAGATATTTGCCACCACCACCAGATCCACCCATTTCTTTTAGAGATTATTTTCATTGTTTTTATTAGTGTGTGTATGCCACACGCATGGAGACCAGAAGTGGGCATTGGAGGCCGTGGAACTGATGTGGGTGCTGGGAACCAAACTCTGGTCCTCTGGAAGAGCCACGGGTGCTCTGCAGCCCCTTATCCAGTTTTAAGACTAGTTCTTGCTATGTATCCTAGGCTGGCCTCAAACTCAGGATCCTCCTGCCGCAGAGTCCTGAGTACAAGCACATGCTATCACACCCTACTTACGAGTCTTGTCTTGACCACTAGCTTGCTGGATGTCTCTGAACAGGCCACATGCGTGAGGCCTGGGGGGTCCTCCCATCCCTGACAGGGGATTTGTGAACAAATGGGAAAAGGTACTGGGAGGAACAACAGCTCTCAGCTAAACACATTTGGTTCTTGGGTGCTGCCCCTCCCTACCCTGGCCAACATGGGTTTCTATTCACAACAAGGCTTCAGGCCCAAGGAGGCTTCTGCCTATGACATTTGGCTCAGAAGAGCAGAGTGCTGGTGGAAAGTGGGTGTCTCCAGCAGGAAGGCTAAGATGATGTTGAGGCCCCCACCCGGGAGGGATGTGTGAGCTGGGGGAGGGGCTTACAGAAAGCTGCCCCTCCTTACAGAGCTTGTCAAAGGCAACCCCCAAACCTTGGTCTCTAAGTCTCCTTATCCTGACCCCACATCTAGTCCATGAGGCCAGGCGACAAACTATTACCAAAGCTACTAGGAACCCCAGTTCGGGTCATGCAGCAGACCGACCCCATCATAATTTCACAACGACCTCCTAGCCTTGCCTCGGACTGAAGTCTAACTGGAGGGAAAATAATCAGAGAACTCTAGAGTAAAGTAGGGCGTCACCGCCAGCTTCGGGCGGGGTGGGAAGGGAGGGCAGGGAAGCCTGGTGGCTCGAGGCCACTCTCGGAAGGTCGGCGAGGCCTTGTGCAGGGCACGTCGCAGGCACCCGAGGAATGCGCGTTGCCTGAAAGAATGAAGGAAGGAAGGAGCGGGGTGCGAGGCAGGCGGCCGCCGGGCCGAGTCAGGAAGCGGGGTGGGGGCACCGCTAGGCTGCAGCGGCCCGAGCGCCGATGGGGGCAGCGCAAGAGCAGTGGGGTCAGCGACTCGGCCGGGTGGGGGGGGGCTCACCCAGGCCGGGAGGTTGGGAGCTGCAGGCCGCGCTGCTGGCAGAAGCGGCGGGGGCGCCGCGAGGCTCCGGATGGGCTACGAGCCCCGCCCGCTGGCTGCGGAGGGAGCCGGAGCCAGAGTGGAGCCAGAGCTCAGACATCCGGGCGCCAGCGAACACCTGCGAGCGGCCCCCAGGGCCCGCGGGGGGCGGGAGAGCGCGGGCGCCCGGCTGGGGGTGGGGCCGAGCTAGGGGCGGGGCCTGGAGCTCCGCCCTCCCAGGCCCAGGGCCACGTGGGCCGAGACTGTCTGCCCAGCCCAGGCGCCGCGGAGCCCGAGCCGCTTCTTCTTGCCTGGAGGCCGGCTTTGGGGTAGGGGAGGGCAGTCTTATGGGAATGCGATCTACAGAAGTTTTAAAGGTGTAGCCGGAGGAGCCTGGGGGAAAGAGTGGCGGCCAGGGACAGCTGTAACGATTCGGAAGACAAAATTGAAGAGTGTCCCACGGTGTGTAGAGAGTCAGGTGAACTGCCTTCTTGGAAGGCCACCAAGTGTCAAGGATATGAGTTTGAATCCCTGCTTTGTCACTTAGAAACTGTGTGGCCACGAGCTAATAGAGTATTTTAATATATATATATATATAATATATATATATATAATATATATATATATATTAAATGTTTGTGCTTCAGAGCTAAGAGATCAATCAGCTCAAGACCCTCAAATGTATATATAGCTCAAGGAGCCAGGGAGATGTTTTATGTGTGGTCTTTTGTCCGAACCATAAAACTGCAAGGGAGGTATGTACCATCATCTTATTTCCTACAGAACTGGGGTAAACCTTCATGTTTTGTTGTTTGTTGTTTTTCCAACAAGCTCTTACTGGACTCCAAATTTGTGCCCCACTTGTGGCGTGGCAGGGAAAAGAGAAGTCTGAAGTAGAGGTGAGAATGCGGGCTTTGAAGCTGGAGGAAGCTGAACTTCTTCAATATCTTCTCCGACTTCCACGCTGTGACCTTGATAAACCTATTCCAGAGACCCACCTTGCTGATTAGAAAAAAAGATTAAGATGAGCTGGACTCAGCGCACCTGGTAGGCACTCCCCTTAATGGCTGCAACAGCAGACTATTCCAGAGGTTTCTGTCCTGGGGCTAAATTGCTTTCACTCTCTAATGACTAAGGGATTGGCGGGATGGTCTAGGCTTTTGTCCTGGCCACCTGAACTGCTCAGCCCTGGGAGTCTTGACAAGCAATTTCCTTGGAATTAGCTTAATAATGCCTCGTAGGTGTGTGATGCATTTCAAAGAACTTTCCCATCATTATCTTTGGTCCTAGCAAGGCAGCTGGGCTCAGAAAGAAGTGGCTCGCTCCAGGTCACAGGGACACAAGCCTGCAGCTTTTCCTCCTATGAAGAAGACCGACTACTGGGCTAGGAAGTAAAGGCCCCTCAGAAATGCCTGATAAGAGTGGAAACTGAGGCTCCCTGGAGGCACAGTCCGCAGCATGCAGTGCTTGGCAATCAGGGATGCTCATCTGTCTCCAGAGACCATATCACAGCCTAAGGCACGCTCCAAGGTGGATGTGACCAGAGAGAGTCCTAAGTTTGTTTGGGGCAAGGGTTTCTCACATGGGAGCTGAGAACCTCCAGAAGGTGGGAGGTTTGCTATTACTCTGCAGAAAAATCATGTGTTCTTTCTGAAGGATGCGCTTATCTTCCATCAGCTCATCAGAGGAAACCAGGATCCTGAACAGGTTAAAACGTTATCAGACTGCAGGATGGTTGGCAAAGGCAGAGGTTGCTCCCCCCCTCTTGACCCTGGTTCACCCCAAAAAGCTTACTAGGGTTAAGGCACAAAGGGTAATGACATGCCCTGCTTGTTATGAAATAGAAGTAACTCATGCCAAGGCCCAACACACAGATGGGATCATATAAACAGGAATTCAGTGGGGCCAGGAGCCTGGTGGATCCCACCTGGGGAAGGGCAATGATGGGCGTAGACAGATGGGGCATGGGTTGATGTCTTATCTCTTTTCCCACTCCCAGGCCTGACCCCATAAAATGGCCAGTCTAAGGTCCTAGTCATGCCCACCCAAATCCTAGTCAGTCTTCCCAACTTCCCAGGTCAAAGTTTACTGAGCGTTAACGGAACTTGCAGCTTCACTTCACAGCTAGCCTGCATTCCTGAGCTTGAGAGTGGCTGCAGATTTGAGGAGACCCCAGTTTCAGCTTGGTCTTCACTATGTAGCTCTGGCTGTCCTGGAACTCAGTACCTAGGTAGGCTGACCTCAGATGCAGAGAAATGCCTGCCAGTGCCTCTCAAGTACTAAAATAAAAAGGTGTGCTGTGTGCCACTATGCCCAGCAACCCACAAGCTTGGAAGTCTAGGAGGAAGCCAGACCAGCAAGCAGGAGAAATGAGACCAGGCCCACCAGTCAGTTGTTCACCTCTGAAATGGGACCACCATTGCCAAATCCCTTGCTAGGAGCCAGGAAGGTATCACCAATAATTTGTAGCATCAAAGGGCTACTTCCAAGTTTCAAGGGACTGAAAGAAAAACTCAGCTTCAAACTTGCTGGGTAGCTTGTAGCAGGGTAGGATTGCAGATCCTTGCTCTCAGCCCCAATGGATTTGGGGATTCCCATTCTTAGCCCTTTCAAATATCCACCCCACAATATCCCTCATCTTCAGCTGTTAAATCCAATCAACCCTAAGAGGGTATGCAAACTTGTTCCTCCCAAGATCCTCAAGACAGCCAGGTAAGATTTAAGAAATGGGCAGACGGCGCATGTCATACACAAAGTGTTCAAAAATGGTTTATTATGCAAAATGTTAACTTTTATAAAAAGTTTAATATACATCACATGATTACAGAAAGTCACCTTTCTGTAAAAAAGGTACAAAAGCTATATACTCTATTATAGAGTTCATAATCAGGGCAGCAGAGCCGTTCTCCAAGGAGATCAGACAACCAGCTCTCACGCTGCCTTGGCAGTGTGCAGGGCAGCCACTCGCCCCCCTTCTCGACACCCCCATTCTCGGAAAAGCCAGTCCTTTTAAGACTTTGGGAGTCAGGGTGGGGACAGGGTGACGTTGTCCAGCTGCTGACCAGCGCTAGCTCTTCAGGCCACCCAAGTTCAGTCCCTCGCTCTCGGGTTCCCGATCCAACCTCGAGGCAGGGGTTTAGGGGAAGTGAAGAGGGCTGGGCAAGATCGAGGCTCATCCATGCCCTCGGGCTTCCGGCCGGAGAGAGGGTCCCAGAGTCCCAGGGTCCCAGGAGGAACGGGCGCCAGCACCTGCGTTCTGGGCGGGGGAGAAGAGAAGAGTGAGGGAGCCGTCAGTTTCCGCCGAGCGCGCCCAGGCGGAGGCCGCCGCAGACTGGCCGGCGCCAGGGAGGAAACTCGGTCTCTACCTCCAGCTGATAACTCTGCACCCCACACAGCCTCCACCCAGTTGGCGCCAAAGGACCACAGGCGGAGCCACCACTCCCCCTCCCGCTTGGAAAAGACACTAATGGAAAGGGGGCTTCCTTTAATAAAAGACTATTTGGTGCGATCCGCGCGCCCACTTGCCCAAGGCTTTGGCCACCCTGGATGAGCATAGGCAGCGTGCTTTAGGAATACACGAGATATTGACATTGGTACTGTCTTTTACTCTAAGTGACCACGGATAAGCCTCTTGTCTCTCTCTGGCTTGGATTTCCCTAAACGGAGGAAACCCTAAACCTTGCAATGTTCTGTCAACCTCAGGACTTTCCAAGCAAGCCTCCCTCTCGTCTGCGTCAGAAGAAAACTTACCGGGAGGTGCCAGGACCGCCAGGTCAGTGGCAAAAGCTCCTCTTGTCGTTGGAGATCACAAGTTCCGGAGTAAGCTCAGCTGTCTGTGAAAGGAGGATAAGAAGCGAGTTAGCCAAGTTATTCGGGGACTCGGTGAGAGACCCGCAGCATCCCAGCCCGCACGATCAGCTCAGCCCCGCCTGGTTCCCCGCGCACCTGGATCGGGAGATGCGGACCGTCCGGGGGTCCAGGCGCCGGCTCTGCCAGGACCACCTGCAGGTCGAGGATGTAGTCTATGACACGCTGCAGGATTTCCACCTGGCTAAGCTGAGTGCCTCTCGGGACTCCAGGCACCAGTTCCCGCAGGCGCGAGTAGCAGTGGTTCATGTCGTCCAGGAGGCTAAGCGGCTCCTCGGCCGCCGGGCTCTTGCCGCGGCCCCGAGCGATGGCCAAGCTGCGTTCCGACAGGCAGCACACTGCTTCGTAGCAGCCGCGCACCGGGCTCAGCGCCTTCATGTTAGAGAGTGAAGCTGGAAGTGAGGGAAAGACCACTAAAGCAGCAAACAGCCGGCGCACGCCTGCCGCAACCGGCTCTTATAGAGTCGTGTCTAAACCACGCCCCTTTATTCAAAATAGCCCGCCCAGGCCCCACCCCCGTCCGCCCTGAGCACCGCCTCTCCGACCCTGGGCGTTCACAGCGAGTTTAAATTGCTAACAGGCTTCCTCGGGCTGGTCTGACGCCGAGGACCGCTGAGCCGCGGACGCGAAGAATGAGGAAGCGCTGATACTGAGGAGAGGCGGGCCTCTTGAGCCAGCAGAGATTTGAAAAAAAAAATCACTTAAAACCAATAACTTTAAGATTTGCCTTTTCTGGCGGCTCACAACATCTTTGAGCTCCCCTGCCCTCTGCCCAACACTGGTTCGAACCCACAGCTCCGAGGTCATCATAAATCCCTGAAGGACAATCTCTCTCTCTCTCTCTCTCTCTCTCTCTCTCTCTCTCTCTCTCTCTCTCTCTCTCTCTCTCTCTCTCTCTCTCTCTCTCATTTTCAAGGGAAACTTGTAAGGAATTAGTGCCGCCTTGTTCCCCAATTTGCTGCTCGTCTGACCTCCAGACTCACTGGCGTCGGGAATTATCTTGTGACCAGAGGGGAAAAAAATTAATTGCGGTGAAGCTGAGGTTACAATGAAGAAAACAGATTTGGGCTAGGCGCTGAGATTGCAGAAGGAGGAGGGGAGAGGAGGCTTGAGCAAAGAATATTATTTATTTGAGCAACAGGAGGAAAGGGGGTAAAAGAGAGAGAGAAGAAAACAGCCTAGATCCAAGCCTTTTCCATGGAGAAAGAAAAAACATGGACCATTGTCATATGAGTTCCTTAAGGAACTAGATATGTGCCCACTAATCAAAGCAGGGAGTTTGAAGTCTGGACAAGGTTTCAGATAGGGAGGACTAGAAGGAATCACTTCTGCACACACACTTTTAGAAGGTCCCCTCCACGCACATATAGCATCGGGTCAGCAAATCCCTTCTAACTCTTGCTTCCTCATTTTGCACAGCCTCCCTTCCTCCCCACACTTTCCACATTCGGTGCAGAAAACAATAGCAATTTCAGCGCTTGCTCCCTTGTCTGTCCCCTTCTGCTGTGGAAGGGCAGCCACCTGGACATGATTATCCCTAGTCCTGCTGAAGTAGCTCCATCACCGCCTGAGAGATCAGGAAGAGCCAGCAGGCAGGCAAGGGGACACATTGCACCCCCCTATTGCAAAAGGACAGTGCACTCTGTATTCTTTGCCTGTCTCCTCTCCACTTCCCAGACTCTGAATACTCTGTAGTTCCAAGACTCTGGTTTCCATCTTGGAAAAGACCAGGTGAGGTTCTCCCAGCCAAGATTGCTGTCTTAGTCAGCATAGTGAATATTTATGGAGTTGCTTCACATGAAACAGAGGGCCCTGCTCTCAAGAACTTCACAATGTCCGGGACGAGATTAACACAGGAAACAATTAAGTGTTCAGTAGTGTGTGGCACTGATCAACAGGACAATGGGACCTCTGAGCTGGGACAGTTCCAACAGCGGGAAAGACTAGGAAGCCAGAACCCTGGGTTCAATCAGCCATCTCTGCTAACTGTTGGTCATCTACATATAATCTTGAGCAAAAACCAACAACGCTGGCTTTGATTGACTTCTGAGAGAGGGAGAGAAGAGAGAGAGATGGCTCTAAGGGATTGTTATACTTTCTGACTCAAGAAATCTATGCTTCTGTGACAACTGGACAGAGCATGTGGGGTGGCAAGGGGCTGGGGGGGGCGGTGAATCATGTCCAGTGTCACATCACAGGTGAAGCCACTCTGGAAGCCTCGTTCTTTCCCATCACTCCACAGGGCCCTGTGTCCCAATAAAAGCCTTGGGAAGTTTCTCCTGGGAATATGAAAATTCTCAAGGACAGCTCTTTCAGTTCCAGAAAAAGGGAATCTAACCTGTAAAAATACAAATCAGTCCCTATATGCTGAAGAAGTTACATGCCAGCTATTGGTCAGGAGAAGGGAAATCTCCGAGGCTGAGACTCCCGAATAACTAAACAGAAGACCCTTTCTTTGGCTGTCGTGAAGATTTCTGTATGTTTGTGCAAAATTCTCATTCCAGGAGCTTCTGGAAAAATCATGGCCTTCATTGCCTGGCAGACCTATGTTCAAATGCTTTCACAGTGTGAACTTGGAACAAATTATTCTTTGTGCCTCACTTTTCTTGCTTGTTAAGTGGAGTTCATGAAAATGATGCCGTGTGTTTGTTTGTATTTATTTGTTTATTTTTCCTTTTTTTGAGTCAGGGTTTCTCTGTGTAGCCCCTAGTTGCCCTGGAACTCACTCTGTATATCAGGCTGGCCTCAAATGTTAGTGCTGGGATTAAAGGGGTGTGCCCTTACACTCATTTATTAAAAAAAAAAAGGCCTTTAATCTCAGCACTCAGGAGGCAGAAGCAGGCACATCTCTGTTAGTTCAAAGCCAGCCTGGTCTACATAGTGCGTTTCAAGACAGCCAGGGACTACATAGTGAGACCCTGTCTCAAGAAAGAGAAGAACCGCACATGCTTCCTCCATCAGCGTTAGTTCTGCATGGGCCAAGTGTGGTAAGTGCTTAGAGCTTAGACCACCCAGGGTCTCGGGTCCTCCAGTACCTCTGTTGCCTCTGGCTTGGATAGCCGGTTTACTGGGTTTAAGGTTTGCAAAGTACCTTCAAAGCGTTTATTATTTCCTCTTGATGCTTCCCAGCTGAAATGGCCATAGGCTGTGTGGGATAGGGCAGAAGGGTGCAGTGGGGTTATCTAGCCGCATTCTGTCCTTTTCATGCCAAGAATTTACCTTTGGAAACAAATCCTTTCTTCCTGGACCTTACTTGGGGGAGGGGAGTGGGGGGTAAAAGACCTTTAAGGATCTTTTCTGACCCTAAGGGTCTAAGTGTCAAAGGAATGGTTTTCGATTAGGTTGGGAACATTGAATAGAGTTTAAACCCCAAAGACTCCTCTCTTCCCCGCATAGCAGACTGGCCGGCTCGCCCCGGCCTTCTGCAACTTGTTTAGCGGTGGCGGGGCCTCAGCCTCTTACTCCAAACGCCTCTGAACTTTCTGTTCCCAGTTCTGCTCCTTTTACCAGCTTTTTCCCCCCTCTTGCATTTTTTATTTTTATGAAAGGATGTCATTAAGGCTTTTGTCTGCGCTGTTTTTGTTTCAGAACTTTTCCCACAATCCTATTTTTTGTTGAGGAATCCGCTCCTTTGCCCAGCTGTGGGTCCGGGTCCCACAGCTGTGTTGATCTAAGACTCAGCCCCAGACAGCCTGGCGCCAGGGTGGGACGTCATGCGTTCACACAGGGATGCGTGTCCCAGGCAACCTTTCCTCGGGCAGTCACCGGCCGGCGACTGCCTCTTCCACCAATGAACGCCCGACACCCGAGATAGGGGCGGGGCCTGCGCCACCCCAGCCGGCGAGCAGCTTGTGAATCGCAGATTCTGAGACCTTGATAACGTCCCCTGAATTGAAGCCTTTTAAAGACCCCCCTTTCTCTTTTAGTTCTTTTGTTTATGCCTTTTCTTTCCACCTTCCTCCTTTCTATCTGTATGCAGATAAATTTTCTTTTTACTTTTCCCCTCTCTTAACTCTCTCCTCCTAGTGTCAGGAATCATTTTGTAAGCATTTCCAGGAACTGCATCTTCCTCTGCCAAAATTATAAAAAGAAAAAAAAAATCAATGTTGTGCTCTCTGACTTTTTTTTTTTTGAGGAGCTGGCAGAACTGTAAGCTATTACTATTTTGTCTTTAGAAATTTAAGACGTGGTGGCAGTGGGGTCTCTCGGCTGTGAATTTCAAAGTCAATGTCGTGATGATGAGGATTGCAGATGTCTTGCTTAAACTGGGCTTCTGTCAAGCTAGCTCGGTATCTTTTCTCCATGTGTAGACGCGAGGATCCAGGGACCTTAGAACCTTGTCCAAGGTTATGTCGAACGTCTGTGACTGACCTGTGGCCAAGATCCAACCCTTCTGCTCTCTTGACTCCCTGACCTCTCTGGCCCTAGTTCTCATAAACATTAAGTATTCTATGTTGGTTTAAGGTTCCCAGAATTTGCATTTTTTTTAAATGTGTGTAAGTGATGTATGTATATGGAGGTATGGGCATGTGTCACGATGTGTCCATGCCACAACATATTCGATTCGAGGAAATCAGAACACAGCTGGTGGGGGCGGGGATTCCAGTTCTTTCCTTCTACTGTGGGTACTGGGACCAAATGCAGGCATTCGGGCTTGCAGGGTAAGCATCTTTATTCACGGAATCATCTTGCCAGACCATGCGTTTTCTGATATCTACCTGTTTGTTCAGAAAGTGGCCATAAAGATGGGCTGAGCATTTCCCAGCTGTACACCTGGCAGCTGGGAGGACCATAGGGGACGGAAGATGGGAAGTACTTGCTTTTATGTGATATGATGTGTCCCTTGAAGTTAGTGCTTCCTCCAGAGGCAGTTCTCAGAAATGTGAGCAATACTGAGAAAGGCAATATAAGGCGATATAAGAGGCATGGGGACCTAAGTCCTTCTAAGGTGGACATTTTAGGGGGCTTTGAGATGGGTTCCTCCACACTATAGAAATACTTGAAGCTGTCACTGCCTGCTGCCTTCATCACTGTTGAGTCCTGATTGACCAGCACTGTTTACCTAATCTTTGCTGGTTTGGTTTGGTTTGATTTGGTTTGGTTTTTACAGTGCTGGGGGTGGAACCTGGGGCCTCTGAGTGCTATGCCCTCCACTCTCAGCCCAGACCCTGGCCCTGCATTTTCTCATTAACTCTTCTGAGACAGAGTCTCCACCTTGTAGCCTGAGCTATCCTCAAACTTAAAATCCTCTCACTTCAGCCTCCTGGGTAATGGGGTTACAAATGTGCTCCCCCATGCCTAGCTTCACTGACCCATTTTGTGGCCGCATAAGGGGCTCAGAGAGGCGATTTCTACCAGGTCATACAACCATTCAGTGGGAAAGCCAAGATTTTCATCCTGTCTCCAAAGCTTCTAACCGTCTGCATATATTCATTTTTCTCTACCCTTCCCAAGGACCTCTCAGAAATGACTGTCATTGCATTTATTCATGTATTTGTATGTGTGTGTGTGTGTGTGTGTGTGTGTGTGTGTGTGTGCATGCGTGGTGGCCAGAGGTCAGTTTACAAAAGTTGCTTCTCTCCTTCCACTGTGTGGCTCCAGAGGATCAAACTCAGGTCCGCGGGCACTGTGAAAAGTGACTTCACTTGACGGAGCCATTTCACCAGCCCCAGAAGTTGTAATCCATCAGGTAGGGAAAAGTTAATTGGGCCTATTAGGTAGCGTGAGAAGTACAAGGCTCGTTTAAGTGCTAGAGACAGAACACACGAGTCTTGCACAAGCAAAGCACACTGTACTATCGTTCCAGCTGCCCTCCCAGGGTGACACTTCCTCTGACCCTCACTACGTGGTGACTCCTGCTAAATTAGAGTCAACTTGGATGTCTTCTCCATCTTCCAGCCACACCAACCGAAAGCTACCGAACCTCTTATTTCACCAATGATCAGTGACCATGGGTGCCCCAGGCCTCGCTTTGCCCCTGGCATGGGGTAAGCCAGAGGGGGTATTTTCTGAGCACCTACACTGTGTGAGATTCTCTATTGAGGAGAAGCTGTGGGTGTTTTTGAGACAGAGTCTAACTGTGTCGCCTAAGAAGACCTTGAACTCCGGGTCCAGATAACATTAAATCCTGCAGGCCGGAGCCTGGTGCTATAGACTTACACTTTCATCACTCAGGAGGCAGAGGCAGGGGGATCTCCACAAGTCAGTGTAGTGAAATACTTCAGTGGATGAAGACACTTGCTGAGCATACCTGAGTTCACTCTACAATCCATGCGGAGACAGAATGAAAGAATCAGTCCTACAAAGTTGCCCTCTGACCTCCACGCTGGTGCTGTGATGTGCGTAACCTTACATACATCATATATACCCACACACATTAATTGTTTTGCTTTATTTTTTGAGACAGGGTTTCTGGGTAGCCCTGGCTGTCCTGGAACTCACTCTATAGACCAGGCTGGCCTCAAACTCACAGATATCCACCTGCCTCTGCCTCCCAAGTGCTGGGATTAAAGGCATGTGCCACCACCACCACCTGGCTGCTGCAGAATTTTTTAATACAGCATGCTTCACTAATTTTCAGGTCTTGCTCAGAGGCCATGCTAATCTTCCCTGTACTGTTCCAACTTCAGTATATGTGCTGCTGAAGTGAGCACACACACACACACATAAAAAAATAAAATAAAGCTGGGCGGTGGTGGCGCACGCCTTTAATCCCAGCACTCGGGAGGCAGAGGCAGGCGGATCTCTGTGAGTTCGAGGCCAGCCTGGTCTACAAGAGCTAGTTCCAGGACAGGCTCCAAAGCCACAGAGAAACCCTGTCTCGAAAAACCAAAATAAATAAATAAATAAATAAATAAAATAAAATTAAAATAATGACAACTAAGCTCAGTTCTACCCCAGTCATCCTAAGTACTTTTGGGACACCACCACTTAGAGGCAGGATTTGGGTTTCTATTTTTGCTGTTGTTCTTTTGAGTCAGGTCTTTGTGCCCTTGGCTCGCCTAGAACTCATGAGTAGACCAGCTTGACCTATAACTTGTGATGATCCTCCTGCCTCGGCCTCCTGCGTGCTGAGATTACAAAGTATAGATGGCCAGGCCCTGGCCTGCAGAATTTAATATAGAATCACTGTGCCTGGGGGATGGGGGGGAGGTGTAGCACAGAGGTGATGCGGCCCTAGGATTTGATGTCCTGCACTGCAAACAAAATAGAAACTTAAAATTTAAACTCGGGTTGTCCCTCGGTCCTGTGGCTCCCAACTTCTCTCTCTATAGCAGAGAGTTGAGTTTGGGCTTCAGGAAAGGCCCCGGAAGGATGGTGAGGTCCAGAGTCCACGGCAAGGAAAGATGAAGACAAAAAAGACCTTGAAGAACAGTGTCCACCCTGCCCAGACATTGTCCTGCTTTGGCCTGGGGCCCAGCTGCAGTTCAAAAGCTGCCAGGGGAAGGAGATGGGAGGGGAGGGGAGGGATGGGCCTGGCGACAGGGTTGACCCTGCCAGAGAGGAAGGGATCTCCCACCCCCAATTGGGCCACAACTCTGCAGAGTGCTGGGAAGTCTGGGGTGCCAGAAGGCAGAGGCTGGGCTGGAGCTCGCAGGGAGCCTCCTGCAGGCCACACTGCTCCTGAGGATAAACTGTGAATCACCAAGCCGCCTTGTGTAGCAGTGACTTGCACAGCAGCCATAGCGTTTGCTGAGTGTCAAACACTAGTTTGACATTTCGTTTGTTTATGTTTCAGGAGACGGTATCTTGCTATGTAGCCCAGGCTGTCCTTAAATTCGCCATCCTTCCAAACCCAACTGAGCAGGCATTTTACCCGTCAGCACCCTCAACTCTCACACTGACTGGGGCGCAAAGAGGTGAGGTCAGTTGACCAAGGTCACACAGCTAGCTGTCGGGAGGTAGGAAAGGGAGGGCTACAAACTAACGCTTTGGGGATGGAAGTCGAAGGAAACACATTCGAAAGCCCCACAGAACTTTGGCGTCAGGCAGCGTGTGTGTCTTTGAATACGAGCGTGGGTCGTACCCACTTTCTGGAGTGAGGCTGCCTGGGTGTGAGTTGCATGCCTGGGTCCCAGGTGAGGACTGCACGCAGCCGGATGGATTTAAGTGCAAGCTGTCTGGCTGAGGATGTAGCTCATTGGTACAGTGCTTGTCTAGCATGCAAGAGACGCCGGGCTCTATGCCCAGCCCATAAAAACCAAACATTAATCGCGGTCTGTCCTTTGCAGGGTTGCAGCCCCAGCCTGGGCAGAATTCTATACACCCAGCCCGTATGAGTCCATCTTCCTGCAATCTCCTGGCCAAGGGAACAATGGCAAGAGGACTCCATTCCCTCTCCATTGCCATCCTCCCTGACGGCACCCCGGCCGTCCCTACACTCTATAGTTCCAACCCACCTTCATGGGCAGGCCCAGCTTGACGTGCACCCCGGGACCAGGCTGTCTCTACCTCCCTGGCCCACCTTCCCGGACGGCCCCAGCTCGGCCTGCACCCCGGCAGCCCCCACCCCATCGTTGGCGCGCAGCTGCGGGACACACAATCGCCCGTGCCTCCTCCCCGCCCCCCGCGCAGCCCCTCGTTCAACAAAAGCCGCTTTCTTTTCCCACAACAGATTAAAGACCAGGAGGGGGTGAAAAATAGCTTCTCCAGCCAGTGGCGGGGGAGGGGCGCGGGAAAAGCTGGGGCTTTGGGGACGCTTTGATGGCGAATGTGTGGGAAACCCGGAGGAATGTGGCTGCTCCGACGGCCGCAGCGGGGCCAGGCGCCACCAGCAGGGTCCGCCCCCGGGGACCTGGGACCCGCGCCCGGCCCCGCGCGCCTGAGTCTCCTGCCAGCGCTGTCTCCATCCTCCACCCCTTTTCTCAAACTCTGACTTCTCCGTCTTCCCCCTCTTCTCTCTCTCTTTTCTGGTTCTCCCGTCTCTTTCCCTCGTTTCTGGCCCCTTCGTCGCTCTCCCGAGGCCTTTTTCCGAGTCTCCCTCTTTGTCCAGGGCATTCTTTCTGAGCCTTTGTTTCCGAGCCTTTCTATCTCAGTGGCGCCTTCTCAGCCTCTGCCTGTGGCTTCCGGGGTTCGGGCTTTTGATGGATTCAGCATGTCTCTGTTGCCGTTTCTCCCGCCTCATTGGACAGGGCTGGGAAGAGGGCACCGGGGAAGTAGGTGGTTGTTTCAACACCTCCCCACCACGTGTGAGAGCAGATGGGGGCAGAGCTGTGAGGGCCAGGCCCACCTCGGAAAAGACGCTTAGGAATACTGAGTCCCCTAAGTCGGGAGTGAAGTGAAGCAGTCGGCTCTTGGAGACCTCCAAAGGTTCACAATTATTTTCGTCTCGGTTTAAGTCTCTGAAAGGAATTTCTGGCCCAGGATCGGATGGTGGCCTTGGGATCCTGATGGGAAGTGGGTTGTCCCCCTCCTCGCTCTAGGCTTTGGGGCAATCTTAAGGGAGGACTCAAGAAAAGGGCTTCCAGGTGGCTGGGGACAGAAACCTTCCTCGGAAAGACCAAAATCCCCAAGGATCCTACCCGAGGATTCCCAAAAGCACAACTCCAAAGACTGCCAGCATAGAGGAGCCCTTGGTAAATTCATCCTCCTGCCTGAGCATCAGCTTCCACACTTGTGAGATGAGATTCTTGCTCAGATCAGTGGTCCCCGTCTTTTATTTCATCCGCACATCCCAAGAGTCAGTAAAAAGCAATGTATTGTTTATGGTAATCTGTTCTCTCATTTTGTCTTTATGGAAGACCAGCGTTCAGCCTGGGTTCTGATTAGATTGATTCGCTATCGCTCATAGCTGGTCTAATCAAGTACACTCCGGATCTACCCTGGGCAGCAAGGTCCCACTGAAGATAGACTTTGGAGTCACAGAACTTTGGTTGGAAACTGGAATCTGTGAGTGCCCAGGCGTGACCTTGGGCAGGTCACACTCTCCCTTGGATTTACTTCTTTGTAAAGAAGAGATAGTCACAACATTCACCCCACGGGAGTGTAGTGAACCTTGTGTCAGAGACCAGCAGGCAAGACGACACTAAAATGTAAGACATAGGGCTGGAGAGATGGCCCAATGGGTGAATTCCATTTTCAGGACCCACGTGGTGGAAAAAGAGAACTGATTCCCAAAAGTTGTCCTCTGACCTCCACAAGTGCATAGTAAACATTTCCTGTCCACATATGAACCAGAAATGTGAGCCACGTATGTAACTAACTTCACATGGCTTACTGGTTACATTACAAACAATCAGGAGGGCTGAGGAGGTGTCCCTCAGTGGAGGGTACCTGCAGAAGGGCCTGTGTTCCATTCTTAGCAAATTGAAGATTAAAAAGGAATTTTGGCTGTCTTTTAAAAAGGAAGGGGAGCCGAGCGGTGGTGGCTCATACCTTTAATCCCAGCACTTGAGAGAGAGAGGCAGGTGGATCTCTGTGAGTTCGAGGCCAGCCTGGTCTACAAGAGATAGTTCAAGGACAGGCTCCAAAGATACAGGAAAACCCTGTCTCGAAAAACCAAAAATAAAATAAAAAATAAATAAATAAAAAGGAAGAGAGAGAGAGTTCTGTGGTTAAGAGCACTGGCTACTCTTACAGAGATCCTGAGTTCAGTCCCCAGCACCCACATGGTGGCTCCCAACTGTTTGTAAGTCCAGGATGCAACACCAGATCTGACACAGGCATACATGAAGGAAAAACACCAATGCACACGAAATGAAAACAAATTAAAGAAAAAAGAGGACACCGTGGGGTGTGGTGGCGCAGGACACCGTGGGGTGTGGTGGCGCAGGACACCGTGGGGTGTGGTGGCGCAGGACACCGTGGGGTGTGGTGGCGCAGGACACCGTGGGGTGTGGTGGCGCAGGACACCGTGGGGTGTGGTGGCGCATCCCTCTAATCCTAGCATGTGGGAGGCAGAGGCAGGAGGAGCAGAAATTCAGGATCATTCTTGGCTATGACTGTTTCAAGAAAACAACAAACAAATGAATAGATAAATGAATAAATATTTTAGAAAGACGGTGGAAATGGCTTCAGTAATATAGTAATAATCTCATCTGACCTTATTATCCCAAAATAAAATGATATAAAAATCTATTCTTTGTACACTATTTTCTACAGTAAATTATTAAGATGTGGTAAGTGGTTTAGGTTCAGCCTTGTCTGAGTTTGATCAACCACATTTCAGGGCCTCAATGGCCACCTAGGACCGTGGCTACTGCCTGGACAATGCCGATGTAAGAAAGTCCACGTGGGCTTTAAAAGACACTGAAGAAGATGAGCAGAAAATGATGTGGGGTAAAGTTCATCGGAGAGAATGGGCAGAGGTCAAGCAGAGGAACCTACTAGCCACGACTGGGTAAGGAGATGGAGGTGTGGTGCCTGGAGAATTTGGGAAACCAGGCTGAAGGGCACGCAAACAGATAAAGAAGGGGTCCCGACAGGTCAGAGGAACTCTCTGGATGGGCTCCTCTTTATTAGGCTGGGGTGTAGCTCAGTGGTAGAGCTTTTGTCTAGCGTGTACAAGACTTTACATTAAATCCTCAACAGTGGAGAAGAAAAGAAACTGAGAGTGAGGTAGAGGAGAGAAGAAGAAATGAAAGGAGAGGGGAATGGAGGGGACAGAGGGGGAAGGGAGGGAAGAGGGAGGAAGGGAGGGGAGAGAGAGAGGAAAGAGAGGAGAGGAGAGAGAAGGGAAGGGAGAGGGGAGGGGAGGGGAGAGAGAAGGAGAAGAGAGAAAGGAGAAGAGGAGAGAGGAGGGAAGTGAGGGGAGAGAAAGAGGGAGGGGAGAGAATAGAAGAGAGAGGGGAGAAGAGAGGAGAGAGAAGGGAAGGGAGAGGGGAGGGGAGAGAGAAGGAGAAGAGAGAAGGAAGAAGAGGAGAGAGGAGGGAAGTGAGGGGAGAGGAAGAGGGAGGGGAGAGAATAGGAGAAGAGAGAGGGGAGAAGAGAAGAGAGGAAAGAGAGGAGAGGAGAGGGGAAAGAGAAGGAGAAGAGGAGAGAAGGGAGGAGAGAGGAGAGAAGGGAAGGGAAGGGAAGGGAAGGGAAGGGAAGGGAAGGGAAGGGAAGGGAAGTGAAGGGAAGGGAGAGAGAGTTGCTTTTTCAGGGAAGGAAACAATAATGTTCTGGTAACTCTAACTCTGTTAGACCCTCACCTTGGGCTGGATCCAAAGTTCACCTAGGCCCTGCTGGAATTCCTGGGTTTAAGCCTCAGAGCAGGGAGAAAAAAAACAGAAAGAGGAGAAAAGAAAGGAAACCCCTATTAGTGTCGGCTGCCTTTTTAAAACAAAACAAGCCGGGCGATGGTGGCGCACGCCTTTAATCCCAGCACTCGGGAGGCAGAGGCAGGTGGATCTCTGTGAGTTCGAGACCAGCCTGGTCTACAGAGCGAGTTCCAGGACAGGCTCCAAAGCTACAGAGAAACCCTGTCTCGAAAAACCAAAAAAAAAAAAAAACAAAAAACAAACAAACAAACAAAAAACTATTTTTATTTATGTACTTTATGTATATGGGTGTTTTGTTTGAAGGCATCAGATCCCATGGGACTACAGTTACAGATGGTTGTGAGCCACCCTGTGCTTGCTGGGAATTGAACTCAGGACCTCCGAAAGAGTAGCAGTGCCCTTAACTGCTCAGCCATCTCTCCAGCCCTAGCTGCCCGTTTTTTATGAAAACAATCTTTTTTTATTCTACATACGCATCCCAGTTCCCCCTCTGTCCCCTCCTCCCACTCCCCCACCTTCTCCCTACCCCACCCCCATCCACTCCTGCTGCCCTTCTTTCAAGATCTCCTATAACCAGATGCCATTCTAAGCTTTTGTACTAATTTTCTCAATAAACCCTCATACATTGCTGACCAGAATATAAAACCTTGGCAAGGGGCTGGAGCGATAGATGGCTCAGTGGCTGAGGATGCTGTTCACTGCTCCACAAGGACTTGGGTTCTATTCCCAGCATCCCTAGAAGGCAGCTTACAACTGCCTGTAACTCCAGTTCCTGCACACACGTGGTACATATTAACGTGTGTGTGTGTGTGCTTGAACTCACACGTGGGTACACACACTTTTTGAAAAGATGGACAGTTGTTTTGTTGTGTTTTTTTTTTTTTGTTGTTGTTGTTTTTAAGTTAAACCCAAGTTAGTTATTTGACGCAGCAGTTTCCTCCCAGATATCTGATACCCGGGAGAAACGAAAGGACTTGGAAGGGACGCTCACAGCCACGTTTTTCCGTAATCACCAATAAGCAACAGTGACTCAGATGCTCATAATGGGTGACTACATCACCAAAGAATGAGACAGTCACACATGGAATATTATTCAGCCATAAAAAACTACTGAAACATGGAGCATCACGGACGGACCTCCAAAACTGTGCTAAGTAAAAGAAACAATGCTCACATGGCCTCATAATATATGGTTCCATTTATGGGAAATTCCCATAAAAGGCAAATCTAGAGAGACAAGTAGATTAGTGGTTGTCTGGGGCTGGGAAAGGAAGGAGATTGCAGATGGGGATGGAGTTCATGGGGATGATGAAAATATTATCAAATTGACGCAGCGATGGTCGCATAGCTCTGTAAGTATGCAAAAAAAAATCACAGTGTCCTTAAAGCAGATAATTTTATGGTATGTAAATTACAGCTCAATAAAGCTCTTAGGAAATAAAAGAAAAAGCTCATCATAACACAGACCTACCACAGACCTCTTGTCCAAAAGGAGGCTGAGGCAGGAGGATTACCTGTATCCACAAGTTTATACCCAGCTGGGTCAAGATCTCGACTCTGAGAAAAAAGAAGGGGGAAAAAAAGGTTTTCCCAACACCTTTTGGCATATTTGGCATTATTATGTTATCCTTAGTCATAGTTTGCTCAGAAAGGGGACATCGCTTGTTACAAACTGCGGTGCTCCTAACATCTCACGTCCTGGGCACTGCTGGGACTGTGTCCTCTATGCCTCTGGGCCCTTGAACGTACACATTTAAACAACTTATTTGCTTGCTTATTTCTGCATTTATTGCTTTATTTTACTGCTTTTTTTTGAGACAGGGTTTCACTGTGTAACAGACTTGGTTGTCCTGAAACTTACTCTGTAGACCAGGCTGGCTTCACAGAGATCCACCTGCCTCTGTCTCCTGAGTGCTGGGATTAAAGGTGAGTGCCACCATGCTTGGCTCATTTAAACTTTTTTAATTACAACTTTTTTGGGGGCAGGGCGGGTGAGGGACGAGATCTCATGTAACCCTGGCTGGGCTCACGTTCCTTAGGTAGCTAAGGACGACAACCTTGAATACCTGATCCGCCTGCCGCTACTTCCCTACGCACTGGGTTTACAAGTGTCTGCTATCACAGACTGCTTATTTGGTGCTCAGGATAGAACCCACACACCTGGTACTAGCTGGGTTTTCAAGTTGCGCCAAGTGTTCCTTAGAGCAGGCAGAAGTCCTGGGGTAAGTTTGAGTTGCTGGGAAAGCCTCCTGAGAACACTTTGGTGGCAGCTGGTCCAGTCATGTGTAGCATGCTCCTTACTCCCCCTCCCTCGCACTCTCCTCTCCCAAGGGAGGGAGAGACTTGGCTCCAAAACTGAGACCAGAATCTAAGCCAGAGCCCTGACCTGATCCCTACCCTTGGAGCCTCCTAGATCTGGGAGCATGAAGGCAGAGGTCTGACCGCCAACAAAACCAACAAACCAGAACTAACAAACCCTCCTCTGCCTTGTGACTTGACTTATTCGGTAGGACAACCTCGAGCTGAAAGTCCTGGAAACCCAATTCATGCCCCATGTTTCCCTCTTTTCTGCCCCTGACATCACTCCCCTCAGGTCTCATGAAGCCCAGGCTAGGCGCCAATTCACTTTGTAGCCCAGACTGCCTGGAACTCACTATAATCCCCTTCCGTCATCCTCCTGACTGTACCTTGGAAGCCTAGTGGTCTCCAACTCCAAACTCAGCATAAAGCAGCAACTTGCTGATCTATTCCAAGTCTTGTTTCCCTGTTTAGGAAACATCAACATTAGGGGCTGGAGAGATGGTTCAGCAGATCAGAGCACCCGCAGCTCTTTAGAGGATATAGACTATTCCCAGCGTCCCCTCACAACTGTCTCTAACTCTAGTCCCAGGAGATCTGATGCCCTCTTCTGACCTCCGTAGGCACTGCACACACAGTGCACAGACACATACATGAAAGACCACATACCCATACATATGAGACAACTAAAAAACAAAACAAAAAAGTAAACACTACTACTCCCCTCAGATTGCTTGTAAAGATTTTGATGCAAGCAGTGAAATTCACTTCATTTTACCATGCTCCATAGGTCGCCTTCATTACATCGTAAGTTGTTAGGTTTGGGGGTTTGTTGTCAGACATGGTCTAGTTATGTAGCCCAGGCTGATTTTGAACTCATGATCCTCCTGCCTCTGTCTCCTGCATACTGGGCTTACAGGCATGTGTCACCAAGACCTGCTTAAACTGTCAGCGTTTAAACAGTTCTCCCATTCATCATGAAAGTTCGGAGAAAAAGCCGGCCACATGGCTCAGCGAGTAAGAGTCTGGGCTGCTGAGCTGACAATCTGAGTTCAGTCCCCGGGGTTCCATGTGGTGGAAGACGAGGACTGACACCTTCAAGCTGTCCCCTAACCTCCACATGCATGCTGAGGCACATGTGTGAATACATGTGTACACACACAAATCAATACTGCAGGGCTGGAGAGAAGGTTCAGCACCTCAGAGCTCTGGTTGATCTCCTATAGGACCCTGGTTCGATTCCCAGCATCCACGTGGCAGCTCACAACTGTCTGTAACTCCTGTTCCAGGGGACCTGATGTCTTCTTCTGGATTCTGTAGGCACTACACGCACGTGCCGCACAGACATACATGCAGGCAAAACACCCATACACATAAAATTATAAATAAATAAACTAAAAGAAAATACTAGCAAAATTAAAATAAGTACAGAAAAGATAAAGATGTTTGAGAAGGCCGGTGTGGTGACATGTTCCTGTACTCTCAATATTTGGGAGGCAGAGGCAGGAGGTTCAGCACAAAATTGGAAGCCAGTCTGGTCTGCACAGCAAGTTCCAGGCCAGCTAGATCTACCCAGTGAGAGAGACCCTGTCTCAAACCAGAACCAAAAAAAAGGTGACGAAAATAACAAACACAGTCAATAGGAATCAATAGGAAGAGAGTGGTGGTTGGTGTCCATTGGCCACTTGACAGAATCTAGAGTCACCTGGGGGATGGGCCTCTGGGCACACCTGGGGTTGTCTTGGCAGAGATAATCTTCACTGATGTGGAAACACCCATCTTAGCAGGGACTGTTCCTGGGTGGGTGCTTCTGGTACAAGTGCCGACTCCATCCACCTCTTTCTGTTTCTCGACTGTGGGTTTGATATAGCCGGCTGTTTTGAGCTTCTGCTGCCACGATGAACTGCATCCCTCTAGAACTGTGAGCCCAAATCGATCTTTCTCCCTGAGATGACTTTCTCCCTGACTGCAGGAGAGTGACTCACAGGTGAAGTCAGTGTTAACGGGCCCTGCTGCCAGTGCCATTTCAAGTGCTTTACACGCATTGACTCGTTCATCGTCACAACAGCACCGGGAACTAGGGTGCCATTATCCCTCCCATTTTACAGATAAGGAAACTGAGGCTCAGAGAGGCTAAGTATGTGGCTTACAGTGTGGTAGGGGCAAGCCAGCTGACTCTAGAGTCTTAGCTCTGTTTCATTCAGAATGCATGAGAATAGAAAGCGTGAACCTGGACCGCTAGGTCTTGGTAGCATGAAGAGAAAACAGCCGTGGGTTTAGATGGTGGGCGATGGGTGCAGAGTAAATGACTCAGTTTGTGGACAGTTTCTCCTAGGCTGTCCTGAAGCGTCACACATACTGATTCATGGAAGGGTAGTGACGATAATCAGGACAACAATCTTGTCTGTCGTCCTTCCTTCCTCCCTTCCTTCCTTCCTTCCTTCCTTCCTTCCTTTCTTTTTCAAGATGGAGTTTCTCTGTGTAGCTCTGACTGACCTAGAACTCACTCTGTAGACCAGGCTGGTCTTGAACTCACAGAGATCCTCCTGCCACTACCTCCCCAGGGCTGGGATTAAAGGCCTGCACCACCACCTCCCCACTTGGTTTTATTTCTGATGCAAACCAAGGCATTTAAACTACTTGGGGGTCAGGCTTAGCGGTGTCTTATACTTTAATCCCAGCACTGGGGAGAAAGAAAGTGGATGTCTGTGAGTTCAAAGCCAGCCTGCTCTACAATAGTGTGTTTTAGGTTAACCCATCTCAAAATAAATAAATAATATTTTAATAAACAAAAGGATTTCAATGAGCATTTAATTAGGCAATAATGTTGTTGGGTTCAAATTTTTGAAAATATTAAAAGAGCAGGGTGGTGGTGGCACATGCCTTTAATCCCGGCATTTGGGAGTTCGAGGCCAGCCTGGTCTACAGAGTGAGTTTTGGGACAGCCAGGGCTACATAATGAACCCTATCTCAAAAAATAAATAAATAAGTTAAAAAATAAAAACAATGATGAAGTAATTTTTGAAAATTAAAAGATTGGGCTGGGGTGTCCTCAGTGGTAGAGCACTTGTCTATTCCCTCTAAGGCCCTGGGCCAAATGTTTGCTATTCCAGGGCTGCAGAGATGGGACAACAGGGTCCCTGGGCCTTAAGACCAGTTCATCTAGCAGGATCAGATGGAGTGAGATATCTTGTCTAAGAAAATAAGGTGGAAAGTTAGTTAAGAAGGACACCTCAACACTGACCTCCTGCCTGTATGTGCGGATGCTGACGTGGATGCACACACACACACACACACACACACACACACACACACCTAACTAAAGAAATGAATAAGTAGGGTGGGAAGACGTTCTTTTCATGCCCAGGCCTGCCATCCCCAGCTGGAGGGTCACCAAGGTTTCAGAAGAAAAGCATCAAGCATCTCGCAGCAGGAAAGGGTCTGCTTGGCTTGTTCTGAAGCCGCAAGGCACACAGCCACCTTGCCCTGCAGGATCTCTGCAGGCTAGCCTCAGCCTGGTTTCCTCTTCTCTTTGCTGCACCGCTGCTTCCTGCAGGTGATGGCTGGTCCCTCAGGGAGATGGTTGGTCCCTTCTCCCTCAGAGCCTTCCCCTGAGGCATCCCCGCAGGTACCCTCGGTGCTTCTGCTCAATTTCCCCTCCCACCTCCAGGCCTCCATGGTGCCTCGTCCCCAGGGCACGTCCGCCTGATTCTTATCCTCTGATGGGTCAGAAGAGGCCCCTAGAATACACCTGAGTGGCTGCAGATCAGATATAGCACCTGAGTTGGTTTGATGTGGGGTTTTTTTTCTTTTTTTTTTTTCTTATCTGCACTGTGATTTCAAAATTAGAATGTTTCACCTAAGAATCCGATTTTCTATATTTACCTGAAATACCAGCACACCTGGTCACAGTGCGCCTTCGGGCCAAGTGACATCACACTAAGTGAACTGCCTGGCTCCCTTTAGGAGGAGTGTGAACCCTCTGGGTCAGCATGATCTTCACCCCTCCCTGTGGGTTAGTGTGGTGGACTGGAGAGTAACCCTCCCCAGATGCCTGCAGGGGCCCCGCCACAGAACTCACGCATTTACTTTACACAGCAAGTGGGAATTCGTTTGCAGATAGAAATAAGGCCATTCAAAAAATAAAAATGAAAAAAGTAGCCAGGCAGTGGTGGCACACACCTTTAACCCCAGCCCTTGGGAGACAGAAGCAGGGGTATCTCTGTGAGTTCGAGGCCAGTCTGGTCTACAGAGCAAGCTCGGGGACAGCCAGGGCCACACAGAGAAACTGTCTCAAAAAAAAAAAAAAAAACCAAAAAGAAATGAGAATTAAGGCCATAGTTCTCAATTACAGAGTTTATCAGGGATGGGGGTATTCTGCACAATTCGCAAGGGTCTCTAATGTGAACAAGGAGCAGAGGAAAGCAGGCAGAGAGGTGTGGCAGCGGGAAGAGCGAAGGGACGCCATGTTTTTGAGTTTGAGGATAGAGAAGGAGTCACCGGCCAAAGCATAGGGGCTAACTTAGAAGCCAGAAAAGCCATGAAGTAGGTTTTAACTAGAGCCTCCAGAAAGGGGTGTGGTCTCGCTGGCATTTTGATTCTAACCCAGTGGGGTCAGATCACATTCGGGTTGTCTCAAGCCAATCTGGCTTGGAGTTATTCACTTGTTAGAGCAGCAAAGAAAACTGGGTACAGTGGATGCGGAGTGTTTTAGGAAGCCAGAGCCGGAGAGCTGTGTGTAACACACCTGGCTTCTAATGATCTGGAAGCAAAGTCTAACTTTTTTTTTGTTTTGCACATAAGTGTGTGTACATGTGTGTGTTTGCACAAGTGTGGATGCATACATGTGAACAGGCATTTAGAGGTTCACAGTTGACTCTTGGGAGTTGTCTGCCTTATTCACTGAGGCAGGCTCTCTCAAAGGAACTCAGAGCTCACAGACCTAGCTAGTTTGGCTAGCCAGTTTACTCCCAGGATCTCCTGTCTCCAACCCTGGGCACCAGAATACAAGCTGGCCCACATGCTCACCCAGGCTTTATAGAGTTCTAGGGATCTGAACTCTGGTCCTCATGCTTGCATAGCAAATGCAAACACTTAACCTAACTAATATATCAACTAGGAACGGTTGGGAAAGGGGTCCTGGTCAGAGCAGAGGCCTGCTGAGAGTGTGAGGCCTGGGGGCTGCACACAGGGCTAGCTCTTGTCAGTGGCCAATGTAGGAATTTCACCCCTGGCTGAGGACAGGATTAGAGGGTTAAAGTGGACTGCATGGGGCATGCCCAGACTGGGTAAAAGGCCATCAAAGCTCAAGATGGGAGGATCAGATGTGGGCCCTGAGGGAGGTGCAAGGCCTCAGGGCAGTTGTCCCAGACTGGAGGCCTCTTTCAGGCCAGGCTATCTCCGAGGACCTGACTGATGTTCTGCCTGCTGGTCTTTTGTCAACTTGACACAAGATAAAGTCATCGGAGAAGATGACTTTATCCTTAAGATAAGGCTGTAGGCAAATCATTTTCTTACTTAGTAATTGGCGGGGGAGGGCCCAGCCCATTGTGGAGGGTGCCATCCCTGTGCTAGTGGTCCAAGGATCTGTGGGAGTGGAACTGAGCAACCCAGAGGGAGCAAGCCAGTAAGCCGCATTCTTTCACAGCCTCTACGTCAGCTCCTGCCTCCAGGTTCCTTCCTGGCTTGAGTTTCTGTCCTGACTTCCTCTGATGATGAACAGTGACTTCAAAGTGTAAGCCAAATAAACCCTTTCCTCCCCAAGTTGCTTTTGGTCATGGTGTTTCATCACAGCAATAGAAACCCTAGCTAGGACACACAGCCTGGGAGCCACATGCCTGTCTGCATTGCCTTTTGTCTGTTTCTGAATACCAGCTAAACTTGCTAGCGAGCCCCCACTTTTATCCTCACTATAGCCTACAGTGGCCTGTGTGTCTGGAGGGGGTTGAACAAAAAGGACACCAGGAGCCATTATGAATGACAGGGAGGGGTGGCCTGAGTTTGACCTGTTAAGGAAATTCATGTCACTTTAACCTAAAACATGAAGTGAAATTTAAGGCAGGTCGTCTGAAAAGGAAAAACTTGGGGGGCCCTGGGAATCTACATAGATGTGCCTCATTTGCTGACAGGGCTGTGGAAGCACGTACGTCCACACAGGTCTCCTCTGCCCTGATGCTATGGATATTTGGAGCCAGATAATGCTTTTTGTCTGTCCTGAGCACTGTCGGATGCTAATGGCATCCTTGGCTCCACCTCTACCAGATGCCAGAAGCCACCCCCATCCAAGTTGTGATGAATCAGAACACCCCCAGACTTGGTCCAATGTCCTTTTAAAAACCAATGCCTAGCAGGACCCCGGGAAGGATCAATTGTAGGCAATCACACGTTTGCATGTGGCCGCTCCACACAGCCCCTTGATGTCTGTACCCTGAGGACCTGCTCAGACCATCCCAGTACAAATTTTGAAAATGTGCCCACTGAATAGACAGAGTGCCCATGAGCTCTGCTTCAAAACTTGCCTGGGACTCAGCCCTAACACCTGCACTGCCCCTGCCACTGACAGGCCAAAGGACCTCTGTAGAACTCCTTTCCCTCCCCGAGCCTCAGTTTCCCCATTTGCATAATGAGGAGCTAACCTAGTAGCCTTTCAAAAGCTCTTCTCTCCGCAGAACTCAGTGATTGGGTGATTCACAGCGGGACACGAATTTTCCTCCCAAACTCCAAGTTCCTCCCGGGCCTTAGTCATTCTAGGGTCTGAACTTTCTCGCAAAAACCAATTTAAGGACCTGGAGAGATGGCTCAGAGGTTAAGAGCATGGCCTGCTCTTCCAAAGGTCCTGAGTTCAATTCCCAGCAACCACATGGTGGCTCACAGACATCTGTAATGGGGTCTGGTGTCCTCTTCTGGCCTGCAGGCATACACACAGACAGAATATTGTATACATAATAAATAAATATTTAAAAAAAACAATTTAAAAAATCTTCCAGTTTGAAAGAAAGCTATTAAAAGAAAGTAAAAGTTTCAAAACCAAATCCTAAGCAAACAGTCCTGAAACAAAACCACACACACATACACACACACACACACACACACACACACACACACACACAGGCGCGCATATTCACACACCTCGACCAAGGTATAGCTGAGAACAGGATATGAAACCACTCAGGCAGGCCTGCACGGAGGAATGACTCATAGGCCATTCGAGATGCTTCTATTTCAAGGCACAATCCACCCACTAGATCTGGAGGCTCCAGAAACAAAATAAACCTTCAAGAGACTGCCCAGCTTCTTATCTCAAGGCGGGAAGACTATGTGGAATCCTCAAGGGCTCCAGGCAGAGGAGACAAGGTTGGGCCCCTGAATTCCTGTTCTCTTTAGTGTCAGGCTTCAAATTGCAGGCTTACTTCAAGAAAGTCTTTGCACCCCACTTCCCTTGACTGACCCGAGTTCAGAGCTGCACAGCCCACGGGTTCGTGCCCTTTGGTTTCAAAGGTTCAGGTTACTGAGGCGTTGTATGTCTTTGTCCTGACAGAACTGAGGTTGGACATTCCAATCACGGTTTCCAGTTGTGCCCAGTGCCTGCGTTTGGCTGTGGATACCTATATTCCTCGTATTTCAGAAAGGAAACATGAATCTTAGCATACCGCTTAAGACATAATGCTTTACGTAAAGCAGAAATATAAAAGTAATTTATGACTGGGTGTGGTGGCGCACGCCTTTAATCCCAGCACTTGGGAGGCAGAGGCAAGCGGATGTCTGTGAGTTCAAAGTCAACCTGGTCTACAAAGCCAGTTCCAGGACAGCCAAGGCTACACGGAGAAACCCTGTCTTGAAAAACAAATGACTAAAGTAATTTATGAACTGAGGGTGTAGTTTAGGGGTGGAGTGCTGGCTTAGCATATGAACGGCCCTGCGTCCCCTTCCTGCCACTGCCTGATGATAATGTTAAATATTTATTCGACAAAATGCCCACTGAATGTCTACGGTACATCTACTTCTACATGTGCTAGAAATACATGAGGCCAAGGTGTGGTGGTGCACGCCTGTAATCCCAGCACTCAGAAGTCAGAGGCAGGGGGATGGCTATAAGTTTGAGGCCAGCCTGATCTACGTAGTGAGTTCTAAGTTAGACAGGGCTACATTGTGAGACCCTGTCTCAAAAATTAATGACATTATATAAATGAATATATGAAACTATCCACAATAGGAAATTCCCTGCATAAAGCCTGATACCAGAATTGGCAAAATTGAAAGAAATGCAAATGCCCGTGGCACGGCTAAGTACATTCTCCTCTGTACTTACCCTTGGGGCTTTTTTCTTTTTTCTTTTTAGACTTAGAAAGTCTCTCACTTTTACAGAGGCTCATTGCCCTGCAGAAGCCAGAATCATTCGGAAAAGGTCACCATCTGGCCCAAACCTATTTTCTTTCTCTTTCTTTCTTTTTTTTTTTTTTGAGACAGGGTTTCTCTAACAGCCTTCTTTCTTTCTTTCTTTCTTTCTTTCTTTCTTTCTTTCTTTCTTTCTTTCTTCCTTTCTTTCTCTTTCTTTCCTTGTTTGTTTTGCTTGTAGGATAGTCTTGTTCTCTAGCTTAGCTGGCCTCAAACTCACAAACTCACAGCAATCCTCCTGCCTCTGCCTTCCAAGTGCTGGGATTTTTGCAGGTGCACACCCACTGTGTAAGACTCTCTTTTTACTGGTCCTCTGGGGTCTGATTTACATTACTTCCTATAGGAAGCACACTGGCGCGGCCCTACCGTCTCTGTTCTCTGGAGGGACACCTCCTGGCCTTTAGCCCACCCTGCCCTGTGACCTCGCTTGTACATATGTCTGGCTGTTACCCAACTTAGGAATCAGGGGACAGAGGACGGGGCCTGGTATTTCATTTGGTGCTTTCTCGGAGCGTGGTGTCCTGCCAGCTCCCTGGTGTAGACCAGGGATCCTGTTTATGGGGAGGAGCTCAAGTGCTTTGGTGGACGAAAGCTTAGGTAGCAACACCACGCAGCTCCGTGAGATGAGTTACGGGTGGAGAAACCAAGGCACTGACAGGTGAACTGCACGTGAGCTCTTCCTGGTTTGAAAGCTAAGGGTCAGGATTTTCTGCATGTGTGGATGTTATGTATGCGCGTGTGTTCATGCGGGCACATACGTTTAGGTGCGTGTTCACGTGTGTGACATGTGTGTTGGAGACCAGAGTCTGACACTGGGCACCTGTTTTAGTCGCTCTATACAGTGAGACCATACCCGGTCTCACTGAACTGAAGCGCAGCCATTGGCTAGAAGCTAGCAATTGGCTGGCCAAGTGCTTAGGCTCCGCCCATCTCCGCACCCTCCTCCTCCCACAGCGAATGAGGATCACAGATGCATTCCCTGTACCTGAATTTTACAAGGGTGCTGCTGATCTGAACTTGATTCCTTCTGCCTATGCAGCAAGCACTTTACCAACGGAGATCTCCCAGCTCCTTTTTGCGTTTTTACAAACAGACTTTTTCTTGTAGATAGCTATAGATTGGTTGATTGATTGATTGATTGATGGATGGCACTGACACATACTCCCGCTTGCCCCATCCCAGGCCTCATTACTTGTTCTCCTTTGTGAGTTTGTATTCGTTATTTCTGCAGCTGGTTTAAAAACCTAACCCCTCTTCCAAGCACAGGAGCATACATGTTGGAAGTCAGGAAGTTGAGGCAGGAGGATCAAAAGCTCAAGGCCAGCTGAGGCTGTGTAGCAAAACCTTGTCAGAAAATAAGAAACACGTGGGGCCAATGAGATGATTTCAGTGAGGAGAGGGGCTTGATGACCTGACTTCAGTTCCTAGAATCCACGCGTGGAAGGAGAGACTCGAACCCTGCAGGTTGTCCTCTGACCTCCACATGATGCCACACATACGCAAAATAAATAAATAAAACCATAAAAGCCACCCCAAAACTACCTCCCTGGGAGACAGTGGGCAGCATTGTGCTATAGACATTTGCTGCCCTGGCACACACGCTGTTCATGCTCAGTGAAGGCTTGCCTTGCTGAACCGGGTGGTAGCAACAGTACCTTGTCTAAGTCTGAGAATATGATCTTATGTGGAAGCAGATGACTTACACATGCAATTAAAGCTCTTGAAAAACCAAAAAAAAAAAAAAAAAAAGCTGGGCGGTGGTGGCGCACGCCTTTAATCCCAGCACTCGGGCAGCAGAGGTAGGTGGATCTCTGGGAGTTCGAGGCCAGCCTGGGCTACAGAGTGAGTTCCAGGACAGGCTCCAAAGCCACAGAGAAACCCTGTCTCGAAAAACCAAAAAAAAAAAAAAAAAAAAAAAAAGCTCTTGAAATAAGACTGCCCTGTATTTAAAGCCCTAAATACAAGGACTGGCATCCTTAAAACAGTAGAATTGAAGACTGAAGCCAGGCTGGGGTACAGACCTCCGATCCTAGCTACTCAGGGGGCTGAGGTAGGAAAATCAAAAGGCCAAGGCCAACATGGATGACAGAATAAGCTCAAGGCAAGCTTGGGCAATTTCATGAGACCCTGTCTCAAAATAAAACGTAAAAAGAGAGAACTGGGGATGTAGCCCAGTAATAGAGCACTTGTCTAACATGTGTGAGCACACAAACACATACACACACTATGGAGACAGACAGAGGAGATGGACCAGCAAAGACGGAGCCTGAGAGTAAAGTCACAAAATCCCACAATACAGACTGCTAAAGGTTGTGGCAACAAACCACTACAGAGTGGGAGGGAGGAAGAAGGGGAGGGGACACTAAGCGTCCCCCCAGCAATGGTTCCAGAGGGGGACTTTCTTGCTGAAGCACCTGGATCTTAGACTGCCAGCCTCCAGGGAATTATAGGAAACTGTTGCTGGGAACTCCAAATCTGTGGTAGTTTGTAGCCATAGCCCCAGAAGATGAATCAGTGGACACAGAGAAAAGAGACTCCTGACTGAGAAATTTAGGGCTGAAAGGAAGCGGCTTCAACTTGGAGGCTTTGCGGATGAGTCTTGACCCGCCTACTCCAAGTCTTTAGTACTTGGCATTGCTCTCCTGAGCCTTGGTGTTCTCCTTGGTCAATAAGGACAGCCAAAGCAGTAGATGCCACTGCAGAGTGCCAGGCAGCATGCTTAGCCCTTTCCTGAGCCCTAAGACAGACTGGATGGCAGGCCCGGAGTTACTATCAATCAAGATACTGGGCTTGCAGTGCACAGCCCCATTTTGCCATGTACGAAGAATACGCTTTGCATTGAATCGAACGTGATAGCCCCCTGGAAAGAGATGAAACCCTGGAGTTGGACAAAGCCAGGCTGGATGAATCCTTGTGACATGATAATCTCAGCCAGCAGTTCTCAACCTCCCTAACTCTGTGACCCTTTATTATAGCTCCTCATGTAGTGGTGACCCCCAGCCATCAAATTATTCTCGTTGCTACTTCATAACTCTAGTCTTGCTACTGCTGTGAATCATAATGTAAATATCTGATAAGCAACCCCAAGGAGGTCGTGACCCATAGGATGAGAACCACTGCTCTAAAACCGCCATCGTTTGGGACACGGAGATAGCATTCCATTGGTGCAATGACACAGGAGAACACATCCAATCGGGAGCTGTGCTGCACAAGGGGACGGGGTCCTGACACATCAGAGAGCCGTGGGTGCCACTGCTAAAGATGACGGCTCGCCCGCCCGGGGACGATCTCAGAGGAGGCAGAGCACTGTGACAGCTGGCGGCTGATCTTCCCAGAGGAGGAGCAAGGGACAGTGAGGGCCTCTTGGGCAGCTGTTTCCTGGGGTTGTGATGTCACTGGCCCATCCAGGAGGCCACAGTACCCACGCCTGCTGCTGCCTCCCAGCTGGCCGGCTCCACTTCCTGTGCCCCTTGCTTGCCCTCGCCTTCTTTCTCATGACCTCAGGAGGCAGCTGGACTCTGACTCAATGAACAACTCGCATCTGTAATTTGGGAGAACAAGGGCTCCTCTCCGCTCCCCATGGCTCCTGCACTTTGGGAGGAGAGTAACTCTGGTCCAGTCATTTTTTTTTAAAGCTCAGTTCCTCCAGGTCCAGGGGGTCTGTGGAAGCTGGATAGCAGCAGGTCCCTTGAGCAGGCACGTCTGGACCACCCCCTGCAGCAGCCAGGGCACTCTGCTCTCATCTTGTCTAGGAATCGGATCTTCATATGGAAGCTAATGTGGAAGTAACCCATTCTGTGACAAAACAAAGTTCCAGAACCTCTGATCTTCCATACTGTACAAATTAAATCTTGTTAAAATAAAATAAGGGGTAAGAGAGGAGGACTAGCAGTTAAGAGCACTTGCCGCTCTTGCAGAGGACCCAGGTTTGGTCCCCAGCACCCACATGGTAGCTCACGACCATCCATACCTCCAGTCCCAGGGGATCTGATGTTCTCTTCTGACTTCCACAGGCTGCAGGCACACATGTGCTGCACACATAATGCAGGCGAAAGACCCACACATATAAAATAGAATAATAAACCTAAAAGAACTAAAATGAGCCGGGCACAATGGCTCAGCGTGTGGACGTCCTAGGGGTGAAGCGTGGTGGTCTGAGCTCTCGCCCCCAACACATTCACAGGAGGAAGGAGAGAACCAGTTCTGTAAAGTTGTCCTCTGCTGCCACACGTGTGATGCGCATGCCTACACACACACCATGCACGCACGTGCGCAATGACAGTAAAGATACACGAATGTTAATAAAAACCATCTTTCTGGTAGCAGCTGTGGTGGTTCCCATGTTCTGTGGCTCGCCTTGTGGTCTCCTGAAAAATGGCATCTAGGGTGGCTATCTCTGATGACGTCACGGAGTTATTCTGTGACTCAAACCTACGAAACTCCTTGGTGCCTGAGGAAGTAAGGAAATGCTGGCAGGAGATGCCTTCTCCTTGAGCAAGGACAAGAACACGATCCTGCAGGAGGCCAAGGAGACCCCACAGCTGGCGTGGTGGCCTGCACTGGGATGACCCCTGCTACCTTTGCCAAGATTTGCCAGGCAAGGACTGTGCTCTCTAGAGACAATCTGTGAGTTCAAGGAGGACAGGAAGAAGGATCCTGGTGGGCACCTGGTGGGCACGCCTTAAGAGCAAAACAGTTGGGGCCTGGCAGTGGTGGGGCACTCAGGAGACAGAGGCAGGTGGATCTCTGTGAGTCTGAGACCAGCCTGGTGTACAGAGAGAATTCCAAGACAGCAAGAGCTGTTACACAGAGAAACCCTGTCTTGAAAAACAAAGAAAAAAAAAACAAAGACAAAAACAACCACATCTGAGTACACCAGGCTTTGGGAACTGCACTGTCAGGACTCCCACTCTCAAGGAAATGGACATTTGTGGGGGCACCAATAAATAAGAATCAGATAAATCAACAAGGAAAGGTCAAAGGACACCTTTTGGCCAATTCGATTTCTTTTTATTTTTTATTTTTATTTTTCTCTCTAACCACTATTCATCATTTCACAAATAAAATAATTGAGGCTCAGAGAGGTATAATCGTTGTTCCTGGGATAACACAGCAGAGCCTGACATTAAGTTCTGCTGATCCAGAAGCCACAGCTATAAGTACTGCTGACTTTTTGATAGCTATCAGCTCATCCAGGGTGCTCATGGAAGGATGTTGGCTGGTGTTTTGGAGGAGCGCTGACTGGGCTGTTAAAACCATTCTAGAGTCTTAGGTCGATGGCCCCTTGAGTGACACATGAGGTCTTAGGCTCACCTTTTCCTGTATGGTTCTCTCCGGCCTTCCAAACAAAATCCCTCACATCCGGGGCAGAGAAAGGGAATCATGCCTGTTGAAGCTGTTCTGGCGTGAGGCATGACAGCGTCTGCAATCATCTCGGTGGGTTGTGCAATTGAGACAAGTGCTGAGACCGTGACTCACAACTTTTACGTCAAGATGGGAATTCCAAACAAGGACAAGGAAGAGAGTATCCTTCCACAGCTGTGGCCACCTCAGTCCCTGATTCTACTCCTCAGTCACTGCCAGCATCTGGGATGCACATGGAACCTGGCGCCCCTCCTCTGGGCTCCAGGGACCCTCTCCTCAGTGGTCTCTTGAGGATCACATGGCTCTCTCCACCTCCCATGGTCCTCCTAGTTGATGCTCCAGTCAAGAAGCCTAGTGGGTCTGGATTCAAGTCTTGTCTCAGACTCAGCTGGTGGTGCCTTTGGCATGTTTCTGGTCCTCAGCATCCTTGTCTCATCAGAGGCCAGCGTGGTGGTGCACTTAGGGTCTGCAGCTGGGGGGCTGCCACGTTCCAGACCAACCTGAGCTAGGTAGGGAGACCCTGCTTCAGAGTAAATGGGAGAAGCGGGTGGGGGCTGCCTCCCAGGGACTGTGGCTTGGACATCAGCTCTGAGAGTCGGTGTCCTTTACTCAGGGTGGTAGGAAGACTGTGTCAGTTACTTTCCCCTGGCTGTAAACACCTAGCAAGAGCAGCTTAGGAGAAGACGGGTTCATTTTGGCTCACAGGAAGGATGAGGAAGCAAGTCACACTGTGGTCACAGCCGGGGAGCAGAATGCTGGGGCTCAGTCATGTTCTCCCCATTCTGCCTGAGATCCCAGTCCATGAAATGGTACCACCTACAGTGTGGCTCCTCCCATCTTCATTAATCAAATCTAGAAACTCACTCCCGGACACACCCAGAACTTTATCTCCCAGATGATTCTAGATCTTATCAAACTGAGACTCAACACTAACCATCACATGGACCCTTAATAAGTTTTGAAGAATGAACGAAAATTCGAGTAGAGTGGCCAACACACAGTAGGTACTCGGGGTCTGGCTATTATTAATATCGATCCCTAAAAATAATACCTTAATGTGTTCTCTCTTAGCATTTGGTGGGCAGCTTTGTTTTGGATGGATTTAGTACCGTGAATGAGGGTCCCAGACTGGACACCTGGGCTGTTGAGAACAGGCTGGGCAGGTGAGACCCCCAATCCTACAAAGTTCTGGTAGACTGGGATGGCAGGATGCTCCCTGTGGGGCTCAGCTGGGGAAGGCAGCTCCTTGATTTCTCTTCCAGACCCTTCATCTCAGTTGTGATCTCTCTGCACAGCTCTTGAGATGTTCCCCAAGACGGGTTCATCCTGAGTCCAGGGACCTCCTTCTGGCAGCTTTGAGGCTGGACGAGCCTAGAAAGAGAACTGGGCTCTTGGCATCAGCTAACATCTCTGGCAACAGCAGCAGAGGCTCATCTTGGAAAAGGGTATTGTCTTTTGGAGATGGATAAGTAATTATTACCTGGCTATTCCTCTTAATTTTTATTTATTTTATGTGTATGGGTGCTCTGCCTGCTGGTATGTCTGTTTATCACTTGCATGCCTGGTGCCCACAGAGGCCAGAAGAGAGTTTGGGATCCTCTGGAACCGGAGTTACAGATGGCTGTGAGTCACCATATGGGCCCTAGGAGTTGAATTCAGGCTCTTGGAAGAGCAGCCAGTGCTCTTAGCTGTGAACCATCTCTCCAGTCCTACTTGACAATTGTTACTCTAGGTAAGACTTGTGGTTTAGAATGTGGCTCAGATGGTGGAGTGCTCCCTTAACAAGCACAAAGCCTGGGGTTTGATCTCTAGCACTACCTAAAACCTGGGCACGATGATGTATGCTTGTAATCCCAGCACCTGTGAGAGGGAGACAGGCAAGCCAGAAGTTCAAGGTCATCCAAGGCTGGACTGGGGTACCTGAGAATATCTCAAAACTAACTACTAACTAACTAACTAACAAATAATAATAAAGCCACTCCCCCCCCCCCCATAGAGTAGTATTCACACACATACAAAGATGGTTGGCTCTACTCGCAGTAACAGTGAAACCTGGGAATGCTGAACTGAACAACATTCTCTGTGTGATTGTTTTTTTGTTTTTTTTTGTTTTTTGTTTTTTTTGATTTTTCGAGACAGGGTTTCTCCGTAGCTTTTGGTTCCTGTCCTGGAACTAGCTCTTGTAGACCAGGCTGGCCTCGAACTCCCAGAGATCCGCCTGCCTCTGCCTCCCGAGTGCTGGGATTAAAGGCGTGCGCCACCACCGCCCGGCTCTCTGTGTGATTGTTAATGTTTCTGGGGTATTGGAGAGCAGCTCCAGGGTCCTGCAAGTGACAGGCCAGTGCTGAACTCTTCCTCCAGCCCTACTACTTAGTAATTTATTTGTGCGTGGGACTTAATTTACAGAGGCGATTACAGTGCGGTCTGTGCCAAGAAGAAGTTTTTTATTCACAGCCCAGGGGGTGGCTGCATTTCATGGGGAAGCAGGGCAGGTCAGAAGGGGAAGAAGAGAGTGTGGCCCAGGGCCTTGAATGTGGTTTCTGTGGGAAGGAGCGCGGGAGCAAGGGAGCGAAGGTGAAGGCAGGCAGCGAGTTTGAACAAGGTTAGGGCCAGATAACTATCACCTGAATCCTGTGGGCTGTAGGCCTCTGGGTGCTTCGTCTCTGGCCTGGGGCAACTTAGCAAGGAAGCTGCTGAGCTGGTAGGGGAAGGTGGAACCCAGAACCTGGCTGGAGATAAAGGCTGTGGTTGTCGGGTTAAGATGTAGGGAATGCTCAGAAGCAAGTCATTCACCATTGCTGCCCAGATGTCAAAGAAAATAGATCTAGGCACGGTGGTGAGCACCTTTAATCCCAGCCCTCAGGAGGCAGAGGCAGGTGGATCTCTGTGAGTTCAAGGCCAGTCTGGTTTACAGAGCAAATTCCAGGATAGGCTCCAAAGCTACACAGAGAAACCCTGTCTCAAAACACACACACACACACACAAAGAGGGGGGCCTTGCATGACCTCCAAATGCTCCTATACTGAACTGGATCTATAGTCCAGATCTGACTGCCTTACTATTATTTTTGTATATACTATTTTATTGTTTTGTTTTTGAGACAGGGTTCCACTATATGAATCCCTGGCTGACCTTAAACTCACAGTAATACTCCTGCTTCAGTTTCCCAAGAGTTGGGATTACAGGCATGAGTCACCAAGTTCTTGGCGTTTATATTGTATATACGTGTGTAATTCACGTGTGTGCACAGGTGCATGTTCACATATGTGCACTAGTGTGTGTGAAGGCTAGAGGTTAAAATCAGATCTCTTCTTCAGTTGCTCTCTCCTTTTATTTTAAAAAAAATTATATGTTTGGGTATACTGCCTACATATATGTCTATGTATCATGTGTGTACTGTACCCCTGGAGGCCAGATGAGGGTGTCAGGTACCCTGGAACTGGAACTACATATGGTTGTGAGCTGCTATGTAGGTGGTGGGATTTGAACTCCAGTCCTTTGAAAGAACAACGGGTGCTCTTAATCACTGAGCTATCTCTCCTGCCCCTCTCTTTCTATTAAGACCACTGAATATGCAGCTAAGTGCTTAGGCCAGACTGGCTGCCCACGGCCCTTGGCATCTATCTCCGTCCAACCCGCAGTGCTGGGACAATATACCTAGCTTTTTACATCCGAACTCATGCTCTGTTACAGACGCTTTACCAACTGAATCGTCATCATGTTAGCCCAGGAACTCACATTTTAATAGTGACAAACAGGGCATGCTCCAGCATGGAAGAGCTGTAAGCTCCGGCAAGGCAGGAATATGTCCCGGAGTTCAGAGTAACCAACTGCTTAGAGCTGCCAGGGACTCCTTCAGCCTCCGGGAGACTGGTACTGGAGACAACAGGCTGTTTGGATCGTGAAGTGAGCGGCTAACACAGAACAGAAACACACACTGCCTCTGTGGGGAAAGGGCGGCCGGGCAGGGTGAGTTTAAAATAGGTGCCCTTTCAACCAGATGCTGGGGGAGCAGGGAGGGTTCTGACGTCACAGCTGCACGGTCCACAGCCCAGAGCTCCGCTGTGGCAGAGTGGCCCTCAACAGAGGCACCCAAGATGTGCCCAGGACAACCGGGATGCTACCCAGCCTGGCTCCTCCCCTGAGACTTCCTCCAGCCTTGGCTGCTCTTACGTGATGGTGTGACCGGCAATGTGGGGGTGTGGTAGGCAGGGTTTGGATGAGTAGGTCCGCGGACCACACCAGGTGTGTCTGCTCATCCTGGGTGACCTCACTCAGCTACTCTGGGCCTCAGGCCCCGCTCACGTCTACTTGCAGCTCTGGAGACACCTGTCCCTCTTGTCCCGTGCTTCTGTATCCCACTCCACACCCTCCCTCCCGAGCAAGGACTCTCCATCTTCCAAGCCTGGGAACACTGGGTATAGGAAGGAGAGGGACAGATTTTGAAACTTGACGACCTTTCAGGCTGGTCCTGATTCTGATACCTTAGCTGGACATCCAGCCCCTGGCCTCTGTTTTCTTTTTCTATCATTGGTGCATCTACCTGCTCGTTCATAGTTAAGGTGAAAGCCTGCCGGCCAGGTGGTGGTGGCACACACCCTTGAATTTCAGCACTCAGAAGGCAGAAGCAGGTGGATCAGCTTGAGGCCAGTCTGGTCTACAGAGCAAGTTCCAGGATAGCCAGGGCTACACAGAGAAACCCTCTTTCAAAAAAAATCAAAAGAAAAAAAAGAAAAAGAAAGAAAGAAAGAGACAGAAAGAAAAAGGACTCCAGAGTTAATTTTGACAGCCCCTCCTTCCCAGAGTTCCAACGGCCACTGCTCGAAGTGCTTCAAGCTTTTCTCTCATTCTTTTTTTTTCTTTCCTTCACCTTTTCCCCCTTCTCTCTCCTGCCAACCCCCTTCTCTCTCCCTCCATTTCAAAGGTTTGTTTTTCTTATGTTTAATTATGTGTACCTGTGTGCCTGAGCGTGTGAGAACAGGTGCCCGAGGAAGCCAGAGGCATCAGAGTCCTTGCAGGAAGAGTTAGAGATGGTGACGAGCCATCCACTGTGGGTGCTGGGATTTGAACTCGGGCCCTTTGGAAGAGCAGCGATCACTCTTAAGCACTGAGCCCCATCTCTCTTTATCATCTCTCTCACCCTCCCCTGCATCTCTTTCTTTCCTCCTTTTCTTCTCTTCCTGATAGGGTTTTCTCCTGGTACATAGCTTGTTTCAGTGTCCACGGTGCCGGGATTACAAGTTTACCCCTCTGATGCTGGCCTGGCTTTTCAGATTTCTAGGTGGATTTCAGTCAGGCTGACAGCACCTGGCCTGGCCCATCACCTGGCTGCCTGCAGAGACTGAACCCCACACCATGCCTCTGAAAACACGTGACCTCCTGGGTAGATCCTGTCCATGAGCCTCCTTCATCCACATCAGCATGAGGGCCTACGGTCACCACTCACAAAGTGAGGCCTGGGAAGAGTCCTGGATGAGTGGGCAGGGCCCAGTGCGTGAAGAGCCCTGAAGATGCTTTACCCCAAAGACAATAGGGAGTCACTGCAGGTTTTAGACGGGGAGATAACGTGATCAAACCTGGGCGGGGAGGGCAAGAGAAGGGTATTGTTCTGTCTTCCTGCGTGTTCAGAAGGGAGATCTTACCTGGATAAAAAGGGTGGGGAAGATGGGGACAATGCTGGCATCAGAAACTCAGGGTGAGCTGACCCATAAGGAGCCAAGAGAGCTTGGGGAGGCGCATGTTGCCTAACACTGGGATTGTGTGGCCTTAGGTGAGCTTCTTCGGCTCTCTGAGTCTCCAGTTCCTCATCCGTGAAATGGGTTTACTCGAAGCCCAATTTCTGAGGAGTCACAAGAACTCAATACAAGAAGCAGTGACACTTAGGCCTGAGCCAGGCAGCCAGCAAGTACTCCCTCCAGCATCATAGGAAGGGATTTTTACTGCGGTCCCCTATGGTTGCTAGGACAGCTTCCAGTGGCCTGGAGGGCCTCCTCTCCCTGAGCCGCCAGAAGGCCAGCAGACTCAGGTGGGCTGCACGCTGGGAGGCAACCCTGCTTCCTGGCACGGAGGGTGGGGCCAGCAGCCCAGAGTGCAGGTGCTGCCCCTGGTCCCTCCCCAGCTATTTCCAGCCTGTCTGCCCGAGGCCAGAGCAGGTGTGGGCGATGAGTCAGAACCAGGCGGAGAGGACGAGGCCTGGGGGCCTGATGTCATCACAACCTCCCTCCCTAGTCTTTTCCAAGTGCACATTCTTTGGGGGGACGACTGGGCCAGCGCCAACGGTTGGTTCCGGTGCCCCATCAGTGTCAGCAAGAGGGCATGGGAACCAAGCCCTTCGCAGTCCCCAAACCCAAACCTCTGCTGCTGGCTATGGGTGGGGCAAGAGCCATGAACTATCCCTATCTACGCCCAGTAGGTCTCTGACAGGGTTTGGCACACAGTAGGGCAGGCATAAGTGTGCATGGGACCAATGAACCAGTATTTGTATGGAACCATTGCTCACATACAGAGTGTAGGCTCCAGGATAGCCAGGCAGAGTCTCTGTGACCCTGGTCAGGGGACTTGGCCACTTTAGTTTGCTGTCACTGAAGGGGGCACCTTAACAGTTCTGAGATCCGAGGTCCTATCCATCGAGTACCACTGCAGGGGACCAAATGAAGCAGCTTCTTGATGGGCATTAGTCTGACTACAGACTGTGTTACCATGCCCCCAACCCTCACACAATACTCACAACACTCTGCAGGTCAAGGCCACAGCTGAGTGGAGGCTTCTGAGATTGTAGTCAAGTACTTGAATCTTTAGCTCAATTGGCAGAGTGCTTGTCTAGCGCCCACAAAGCCCTGGGTTCAATCCCCAAAGCTATACAAGCCGGGTACAGTGGCCTACACCTGTGACCCCCAGCGTGTGGAGGAGGTGGGAGTGTCACAAGTTTAAGGTCGTTCCTGATTAGGTTGGTGAGTTTGAGGCCAGTCTGGGAGACGTGAGACCTTGTCCGGGGCGGGGGTGGGGGTGAGGGGTGGGGGAATGAATACCTGTGAATTTTATGCCTGCCCATACCTGCTGTGTGACCTTGGGTGACTCACTCACCCTCTCTAAACTTCAGGCTAGTGAAAGCGCAGTGAGGGCGGAGAGCATCATGTGCGAAGTGCCCAGATGGAATCTGGACACAGGCAGCTGCCTGCAGCATCCCCCAAAAGCCAGGTTTGGAGCTGAGCCTCCGACCCAGCTCCAGTGGAGCAGAAAGCGCATCGGGAGGGAATGAAGAGACCTGCGCTCCGGAACTGACTTTGCAGTCACCTGGCTGTGTGTCCTTAGCGGCCCATCTGTGAACCCAAGGACTTGGACTCAGTGGCCAGCTCATCCGTCCTCGCGGCTCATCCTCCCCTGAACTGTGAGCACCCGAAGGCAGATGATCCTGAGAGGACTCACATGAACCCCACTCAGTGGAAGTAAAAGAGAGCTTGTCCTCACCTCCAAAAGCCAAGCCTCAGGCTGAACCTGGGGCCTCTGCAGGCAGAGAGGGAACAGCAAAGGCACAAAGCTGAGGAGCCAGCAGGGAGTTTCTGTCTTTGCTCTCCCATAGGCTGTCTCACATGGCCGCGTGCACCTGTCATCCGGTGTGCCTTCAGGGCACTGTGGGATATGATGAAGTTCATCCTACCGCCTGTTCCCGTGCACACAGCCCACGATGCTGAAGGCATCTCCCCACGTAGCATGTAACCATGCTTGTTCCTTCCTTCTTTTTTTTCGTAACAGGGTCTCCCCATGTAGTCCTGGCTACCCTAGAACTCACTCTGTAGACCAGGCTGGCCTCAAACACACAGAGATCCACCTGCCTCTGCCTCCTGAGTGCTGGGATTAAAGGCGTGTGCCGCCACATCTTTAACCTATTATTAAATTGTATTATTAAATAGAAATCTATTATTAAATAATAAATATTTAATATTTAGCAATATATCATCTGTTGTTATTAATTATTGTATGGTATTAAATATGAATAGCTAAATTAAATTAATAAATAAATCTATTATTAAATATTAGCCATTCTCAATGCTAACAGGAAGCATATATATCTAAGGGACCGACAGCTAAATAATCTCTTCATATTTCAGAACCCAGGACATCTTGTGACCTTCAGATGATGTCAGGATGTAACACCCTCCTTAGCCTTTTTCCTTTTTGTGAATAGACACCAAATAACTAAACTCCTGGACAATTTGACTAACCCTGAAGTAGTATGTCTAAGTAGGTCCAGGAGGTTGAGGTCCATCAAAGTCCCCAGTGTCCTGACCAGAAAAGACAAGGAAAGGATGAAGCCCCAGCACTGGCCTTCCTGCCTGCTGTCCCCTGAACTCTCTCTCCCTTTTTAAAAAAGATTTATTTATGTATTTTATGTCTATGAGTGCTGGCAGAAGAGGATATCAGATCTCATAGATGGTTGTAAGCTGTCATGTAGGTGCTGGGAATTGAACCTGGGTCCTCTGTAAGAGCAGTCAGTGCTCTTAAGCACTGAGACATCTCTCCAGTCCTACAAAACTCTTTTCGTGCGCCTCGGTTTCTGAGGATGGCTTCAGAGGGAAGAGACATGTCCCCTCCCCCATTTCATCTCCCATGACCCTCAAAGAACTAGGCTTTTCTGCCCAGCTACTCCTGTCTTTTTGAACATCAACACCAAAAGTCAGCTGCAAAACAGAGGCAAGATTTGGCCTTTGTTCTCCAGGGCTCAGGTTTTGAGACCATCAAGAAGACCCTTTCTACCTGAATGGTTCCAGTCTAGATCTGCTCTGGGCTTCTGCTGGTACCCAAATCTTCTGGGCTATCCTGCACCCTGGTTCTGGGCTATCCTGTACTCTAGCTCTGAGTTTCCTGGGGAGTTCTGACCACCTATGACTTCTATTCTATTCTCTCTCTCTCTCTCTCTCTCTCTCTCTCTCTCTCTCTCTCTCTCTCTCTCTCTCTCTCCAGGATTTCGCTCTGAACACATTATTAGCTCATACTGGCTTTGAACTCAGGGTGATCCTCCTGCCTCAGCTTCCTGAGTCCTAGAATTGTAGGTGTGAGCCTCTATGCTCAGTTCTTTTTGTTGTTGTTGTTGTTGTTTGAGACAGAGTTTCTCTGTGGAGCCCCGGCTGTCCTGGAACTCACTCTGTAGACCAGGTTGGCCTCAGACACAGAGATCCACCTGCCTCTGCCTGCCGGTGCACCACCACTGCCCAGCCCAGTTCTTTTCTCTTAGAGATAGTTGTTGAGTAGCCTCTATTTGTTCCAGGACACCAGGGATCCAGATAAATAAAACAGCATTCTTGTCCTCACTGGGAAAGAAATAAGCAAATAGAACCATAGTTTCAGTGGTTAAGAGTAAAGTGGACAGTCTTCAAAGCTACAGCGAAACCCTGTCTCAAAATAACAAAAAACAAAGTGTTAAGTGTTGCTCTTGCAGAAGATCCAAGTTTGACTCCCAGCACCCAAGTCAGAAGGGTCACAACCACCGGTAACTCCAGCCCAGGTTACCTCTGGCCTCCATGGGCAGGTACACACACACACACACACATACATGATTAAAAATAATCATCTGAAAAATAAAACTTTTTAATAAAAGAGAATAGACTATGAATTTCTTTGGAGAAAGACATTAAAAGGTTATGGAGTGGGGTGAAGGCAGAAATGCTTAATTACAACGCTGGTGTCAGGGCTGGAGAGATGGCTCAGCAGTTAAGAGCACTGGCTGCTCTTCCAGAGGACCCAGGTTCAGTTCCCAGCACCCACACAACAGCTCATATCTGTCTGTAACTCCAGTTCCAGAGGATTCAACACCCTGATCTGACCTCTGCTCACATGTGGCGCACAGACACACAAGCGGGCAGAACACGTGGGGTGCAGGTGACCGAGGAGGCACTGTCAGTGCCAAGTGGCCCAAAGCTTGATGGACGCGCAGCTCATTCCTCCCGGAGGCAGCCAAGGGGCAGTCTAGACGACCGGCAGGGAAGGCGTCTGCAAGAGGCTGCCATCTAAGCCGGGCTCTGTAGGAGAACATGGTGAGCACAAAGAGAGCAGCTCAGAGAGGATGGAAGCTGAGGCCAGACCCTCACCAGATGTGTCTGCCAGGGCCCAGCCTCCAGAGCTGGGATAAAACTAACTTCTTCAGTTGATAAATCATCCGATCACCGCTATCTTGTTATAGCAGCACAAACGGAGACAATCTCCCTGTGGTAACCCTTGCACCCAGCACAAAGCCAAGCACAAAGTAAGGCATTTATACAAACTTCCTCAGAGTGAGTGGCTTTGGTGTTCTCTAACGACTATACCGCCTGCTGCTGAGAGACACTGCCTCACTTGGACACCCTTACTCCCTGGATAGGACTCCCACCAGGCTGAGAGCAGCAGCCTCAGAAGCAAGACCATCAGGTCAGCCGCACTGGTCTTCTGGGGCATCGCCATCAGCCTTTTCCTCCACTCTGAATTCTTGCTGGCCAGCTCTAAGTCGCTCTCTCTCTCCTTTTCTTCCTCCCTCTCCGTCCTGCCCTTCTTCCTCTTCCCTCCTCTCCTCCTCCCTCTTCAACCTAGGCAAGCTCAGGCTTGCTTTAGAGGTCACTAAAGTTGCTCACTCTCCAGCCCTTTACTTCACTCCTTTGAGCCCCTGAGCTTCTGGCTATTACTGTATCTCAGTTTGTAAAACCTTGTAGACACAGAATACATGCTTAGCATCTATATTAAATGAGTGAACAAGCCAGGCATGGTGGCGCACGCCACTAGTCCTAGCACTCAGAAGGCAGAGGCAGGTGATCTTGAGCCTGGTTTGGTTACAGATCCTAAAGAAAATTGGAGGAGGGAGGGAAGGGAAAAGAGAAGGGTGACTGGGATGTAGTTCAATGGCAAAGTACCTTCTTAGCACCTCAAGTTCTATCCCCCAACTCCAAAATATGTGCTGGGCTAGAGGCAGAAAGGAAGTGGGGATATTCCTTAGCTGGGGGTCAGGGCAGCCCTCCAGTTCTGGGCTTTCTATGGAAGAGTATCTCTTGAGCTGGGACTGGAGGGTGAGGAGGTGACCTTGCAGGTGCGGTGGGGAAAAGCCAGGGCAACACCTGGGGGGTACCCACCCGCAAGCCTTGTTTTCTCCAACAAGCAGATCCATATGTAATCCTTCAGTTATTAGTGGTGCCCTATTCAATTCTGCATTCAACAGATCAGGCTCCTACTGTGCAGGCAGCCTGGCTCCCAGGCCCTGCGGACAAACAGTGCTGAATGAAAGTGACATTCTTGTCACTCAGGCCCCTGAGGCCTGGCGCCCTATGGAGGAGGGCTCAACTGAGGCTTGCAAATGATTCCCCAGCTTGGATCCCTGGGGAATCCAAACAAACCCCACAGGTTCCGGCACCCCGTGCAGCCTTACTTCAGCCTGTGCTGGACCAGCTTCCATAGACCAGGCTTCCTGCCTGTCCCTCCCCCATCCACCTGGGCACTGAGGATCTTTCATCCATTGTCCCTGCTTCCTGCCTCTCCATCTCCAGCTGCTGGCCGGGGACCCTGCAGGCTCGCTCTTGACAGGCCTGGCTTTCACCAGTACACTCCAGGGAGCAGGGAGGGGAGTGGCCTGGGGGAGGGGTCTGAAACTGTGACAAGGAAGAGTTTCCTGTCCCAAAGAGGTATTAGATCCCAGAGGAAGGGACTTGGGTCTGTCCCAAAGGCACCCCGTGTTGAGGGAGACAGTGATGAATGACCCTTAACATGCAGGGCCTCCTGTTCCCTTGTTCTCATCTGGGCTCAACATCCCTCCTGTCCTGGTTGATGGCATGTGGAGGGAGCTTGCAGGCCATCAACTGGTGGCGTGGCCGGATGGTGACAGGCTCGTTCCTTAGACTCTCCTGGGCTCATCTGATGGTATCCAACACTCTCTACCCAGCAGAGTTGTGAAAACAGTTGTGATCTCCTTCTACTTTTGTTTGTTTTTGTTTTTCAAGATAGGTTTTCTCTGGGTAGCCTTGACTGTCCTGGAACTCAGTCTGTCACTGAGATCCGCCAGCCTCTGCCTCCTGAGTGCTGGGATTAAAGGCATGCACCAACACCGCCTGGCCCAAAGGAATGGGATTCCTGTGGGATTGAGGGCTACAGAGTACCCTGAGTAGGTGAGGGCACTTGCCACCAACCATGACGACTTGAGTTTGGTCTCTGGGACCCATATGGTGGAAGGAGAGTACCAACTCCCGAAAGTTGTCCTCTGTGCCCACAGCTCTGCACATGTGTGCTGTGGCATGCCTCTGTCCACACATACGTAAAACAAACACAGGCCAGGCATGGTGTCACACACCTTTAGTTCCAGCACTTAGGATGCAAAGGCAGGCTGATCCCTGTGCGTTTAAGACTAGCCTGGTCGCTAAACTGTGGTGTGACACACGCCTTTAATCCCAGCACTCAGGAGCCAGAGGCAGGTGAATCTCTGTGAGTCAGAGGACAGCCTGGTCCACAGGGTGAGTCCCAGGTTGGCCAGGGCTACACAGAGAAACTCTGTCTTGAAAAATAAAATAACACACACACAAACACACAAAAACCCTAACCAAACAATAACAAACAAAAAAGATTAGCCTGGTCTGAGTAGTGAGACCCTGTCTCTAAAACCAAAACAAGTGACTTTGCTTCTTCAGACTGATCTGTTCCCCAAAGCATGAAGATTATGAATAAGAATCCATTCAAGGTTGCTGAATAAAGCACCTATTATGTGCCCCACTCTCTGCCAGGCATGGAAAGAAGGAGCCATGAGCTCGAGTTCTTGTTTAAAAGGCTGACAAGCAAGTAGGCATGTGCCACAGTCAACTGTGGCAGTCAAACACGGAAGCCACGGCTGCAGTTCTGAGGCCAGCCTGTCTAGATTTATATCCCAAGTCTGTCACTTACTGTGCCGAAGGTAAGTTCCTTAGTGGAGTATTTAGTACTGTCAAATTTACAGGATCTAAAACCACCCTGAACAAAACCTTTGGGCATGTCGAGGAGGGAGTTTCTAGATTAGGTTCGCAAGATGGGAAGGCTCACCCTGAATGCGCAACACCATCCCATGGGGCCCTGGGCGAAACAAAAAGGGAGAGGACTGGAGAAGTGGCTTGCACAGCACCCACGTAGCAGCTCAGAACTGCCTATGACCTCAGCTCCTGGGCACCCGATGCCTTCTCCTACCTCTGAGGGCACCGCATTCATGTGCACACAGTTGCACAGAGACACACATGCACATAATGTAAAATAAAGTGATAGGCAGAGACAACCTATGAGTTCCAGGCCAGCCAGGACCATATAATGAGATCCTATCTCAATAACAAGTAAACAAGCCACAAAGCCAGGAGGTGGTGGCACAGGCCTTTAGTCCTAGCACTCTAGAGGCAGAGGCAGGTGAATCTCTGTAAATTTGAAGCCAGCCTGGTTTAGTTCAGGAGTTCCAGGACAAACAGGGCTACACAAAGAATCCCTGTCTTGAAAAAAACAACAAAACAAAACAAAAACCAACCAAGCAAACAAATAAAATTAAAGAAAAAAAAATCTAAGAGAAAGAGAGCGAGAGAGAGAGCGCTGAGCACTATTCTCAGCTTCTTGACCATGGATACCATGTGACCGGTTGCTCCAAGTTCCATGGTGAACTTAGTTGAGAATATCATTGTGAGGCTCTTTTTTTTATATATATTTATTTATTATGTATACAATAGTCTGTCTGTGTGTGTATCTGCAGGCCAGAAGAGGGCACCAGACCTCATTACAGATGGTTGTGAGCCACCATGTGGTTGCTGGGAATTGAACTCAGGACCTTTGGAAGATCAGGCGATGCTCTTTACCACTGAGCCATCTCTTCAGCCCCCCATTGTGAGGCTCTTATCATCACAATGATATTCACATGCAGTTATTGCTACAGATGCTGATGACATCACTGTGGTGAGTGGGTGGGTGACCTGGCTGGAATTGCAATGGAGGCCACTTCCTGAGGACCGGGAATCTTCAATAGTGTAAACAAGCCAGCAGCTTCCTGTTGAAGGGACTCAGGGGTCCTGGTAGAAGACAGAGCTTGTGTAAAGTCGTGGAGACCAGAGAGGCTCCCATGCTGCAGGAACTGCGGCAAGGGGACCTTTGCCTATCAGGCCTCAGTGGTAGGTAGCAGTTGGGTGTGCAATCCAATGGCCTGTGAGAAGATTACAGAGGTGGGCAGACTCTGAGTTTTCTCAAGGCTCACTGTGGATGTGGTGGGTGGAAGGACCGGAAGGCCTGGGTAGTGATGCTCTCTTGGGGTGACTGTGGTGTGGTTAATCCCAAAGATGAGAGGAGAAAGACCACTGACCCAAATCATCATGACCAAATTAATTAAAGCAAACAAAGTAAACCTTTCTATTTGTATACACAGGTCACCTACCTCTCAGGTGGGGTTAAGAGATCAGCATCGGAGGTGAAGAAGGTAAAGTTTTTTATCTCTCAGGAATAGGGGGTTTCCAAATGGGGGATTTGGCAGGCAAAATGGGCGGGGTTACAAGAGCATAAGGCTAACAAATTAGTCATAACGACCTCCTGAAACAGACATGATTGCAAGGTGGTCATAACAGTAGGTAGTCATAGCAAGGTACAAAGGTAGGGTTTCAGGATGGTTATAACAGCTTTTGGAAACAAAGATGTGAATGCCATTCCTGGAACAGGCAGTCCAGAACCTCTTGAAGGTTACGAGTGGGGTCTAGCCCAATCCTTGAGAAACAGAGGTTTAATCATAAACAGGAATGAACCTAGTTTGGCGTTAAGATGGCCTTTAAGCCTAAGATGGAAGCAGGTTGGTTCTTATACAAAAGAGCTCCTGCCTTTGTGTCTGAAGGCTTCCCAGGGGACAGCAGTCAGAAGGTGAGCAGCCCAGCTAAGGACCAGAGTCCCGTGCTGAGATGGGAACTGGATCAGAGACAAGGATGGGCTAGGAACCCTTCTGTAGGAGTCTGATTGGATGTGATCAGAGACGCCGCCCAGGAGTTCTCGAAACACACAGCCGCTGAAAGAGGGGGTGCTGGTTTTGAAAAGGCAGCCTAGGACCCGAATCACCCCTCCAGCAGCCACTAATGGGGCACCTGCTGACATAGTCTCTGGAAGGGGTGACTGTGAGAGGAGCTGACTCGCCCTCTGCCCTCTGCCCTCTGCCTTCTGCCCTCTGCCCTCTGCCTATGGAAGATGAACACACCTGGTCTCTGCTCCACACAGCCAAGCTGATAGTCAAGAAGGGCCTGGCTAACCCAGCAGTTCTCAACCTGTGGGTCTCAGTCTCCAGCAGGGGCCACACATCAGATATCCTGCATGTCAGATGTTTACGTCATGATTCATAACAGTAGCAAAATTACAGTTATGAAGTAGCAACAAAACAATTTTACGGTTGAGGGGGTCACCACAACATAAGGACCCGTATTAAAAGGTCACAGCATTAAGAAGGTTGAAAACCCCTGTCTGAACTTATCAACCCCCTTCAGGGCTGAAGGCGAAGAGATAAGTCACTGTCCCAAAGCTGAAGTCACCCTGTGATCCAGGAACAACAGATAATGCTCCCTTCAACTCCCCCACAAAGAGCGATTGTCCTCCCCAGCTGGCTTGGAGCTCGTTATATAGACCAGGCTGGCCTCAAACTCACAGAGATCCACCTGCCTCTGCCTCCTCCAGTCCTAGGATTAACTGCCACTAATACTAACCAGCCCCTACTTAAATGTAAATATCACATTAGTCCTGACAGGAACCTCTCTGTTTCCCTTCCCAATTTGTGGCTGCATTGAATAAATCTCTCCACTTTTCCCCATTACTTGTGTCTATAATGGGTATACCGGGGACAGGGGGCCAAGCCTGGCTTTTGCTTCAGAATCTTTGGTTACAGGTTATAAAACCACAGGCAAGGGGCAATGAAAAACAAAAATCAAAACAACTTATGCTGGTTCCCGGGGCCCTGAGTTCACCGTTGGGCCTGGGTGATGGGGGCAGGGAGAGCGAACTCTTTGCTTTGCTCAACCAGCCCAGTCTTACTGGAGCCTTTGGGACTGCAGCAGGGCCGGTTGGCACTGAATGGGCACGAAGAGGGTATTAGGTGGGTACTGGACAGGTATTGGGAGGGTACAGGCTGGGTACTGGATGGGTACTCAGAAGGTAACTCAAGATGGCTTTTTCTGTCCTGTGATGGAAATATTATGACATATGACTTGAAGGAAGGATGTCGAGACACCGTATCCATAGTGATGCACACCTTTAATCCCAGCACCTGGGAGGCAGAGGCAGACGAAGCTCTGTGAATTTGAAGCCAGCCTGACCTACAAAGTGAATTTCACTCTGGTCAGCCAGAGCTACATGGTGAGACCTTGTCTCAGGGAAAAAAGAAAAAGACAGCAATGGATGTATGATATTGCTCCGATCACGTTCTCCTTTTTACCTCCTCCAAGATCCCCGCCCAGAAAACCGAACCAAATTAACTAACCAAGGCAATAATCCTCCATGGGGATGCCCAGAGGCCGTCTCCCGGGGGATTGTGGGTCTCATCACACTGACAACTGAGATTCATTCTCATAGATATTGAGTGTACTGGGTTGAGCACGTGGGCCTGAGTGTGGGTACTGACCAGGACTGAGAGGGTACCGAGTGAGTGGTCAGCAAATCCTTGGCAATAATGACCCAAAGAAGAGTCTCACCTCCCGGGCGTGGCCATCCTGCCACCGCTGCTCAGGCCTGAAATCAGGGCCCCGGGAGTGGGGAGATGTCTCAATCCCGCACACCTGCTGCTCCTGTGGGTTGATTTCTAGGAACATTCTCTGAAGTTCTCATTGTTTCCGTTGGCTCTTGCACATCCCGGTCCCCCCCCCCCCCAGCACTCCTGTCTGGGAACTGGCTCACCTACTGTGTCCTCCTGACTTTCCAACACAGTGGGACCCTGAGCTGAGCTCCCGCCCACCCCTCCACGGGGGGCCTGTCATGCCCAGCCACCACCTCACAGAAGCCTGCTCCGGCCCTGGGGGGCCTTAGTGGAATAACCTGCGGTGACCGCGTCATCTGCTGATCTCTAATGAGGCGGGTTATTTTTAGGCGGGTGAAAGCACCCGGCCTCTCTCAGAAGACTTTCCACTCCTGTCTGTCTTCTACCACAGTCTGGTTTCCTGTGGTTGTGGAGGCTGCCTTGCTGGCCAGCTCTGTTGTTCTGAGGTGTAGAGAAAGGCCTCCAGGAAAGAAACGAAGCCCCCCCCTCCATCTTCTACCCCCCCCATGAGAAACAGGGGACGCAATACAAGCTGCTGGCAGAAGTGGGAAGCTGGGTGACGCTCTCTGTTACTCATTTGCTGTGCAACCCTGGTTTTGTCACTTTCTCTGAGCTTCTATCGCCCATATGTAAAAGCTGGATTGTTAATGACTAAAACACCTCAGACAGCTAAGATTTGCATGGAACTATGAGCGGGTGAGTCCTTTCCATCCCTGGGAATCTATTTCTTTCTATGAATGAAATGTAGCTGGCATCTCTTAAAGCACGTATGCAAATCTATGCAAATTACAAGGGACGCTAAAAGGTTGGGTCACAGGGGAATAACTTCAGTTCACGTCTTCATACCTGTTTAGCTGTGGCTCTCTACCCCACTCCAGGAGAGGGAAAGTGACCTTCGCAAGGTCGCACAGTGTGACACTAACAAAGACAGTCACTGGCAGGTTCCTAGTCTGTCCCTTTTCTTGTCCGTTCTCCCGGCTGTTCAGGCCTGGGGCTGGCACATTGCAGGGAAAGAGGAGAAGCCATTACCCACAGTGCTCAGCGGAGCGTGCTGGAGTCCAGTCTCCTGGGACAAGGACCAGGTGTCTTTCCGGGGAGAAGGAGGAGAACAAGGGGCATTCCACACAGCGTGAATGGCCCGTGTGAAGATGGCGAGACAGGAAGAAAAGCCCGGCCCATTGCAGGCTAACTTAGAAAAGCGTCTGAGGACCACTGCGGGGCCCTGCCTCAGGATGCACCCCTTGTCTCTTTACAACTGGGTTACCCCGCGTATCTTTCCCCTGCCTGTGGGACAGTGAAAAACAACCCTGGGAAGACAGCTAGAGACAAACCCAGACAAAGAAATGGCCATTTTAAGCATGTGAGCTCGGGACTGGGGAGGTGGTTCAGTGGTTAAGATCACTGGTTGCTCTTTCAGAAGACATGGGTTCGAGTCCCAGCCCCCACATGGTGGTTCACAATTGTCTGCAATCCCACTTCCAGGGGATCTGATACCATCTTCTGACCTCCAACAGGCACCAAGCATTCGTGTGGTGCACACTCATATATGCTGGCTAAATAATCACATGTAAAAATAAATTGAATAAACTCAATAATTTTTTTTAAAATTAAATAAAAAAGAATGTGAATTTTATTCTGAAGGCAACAGGGAGCCATAGGAAGAGAGGACTGGATTGATGTTTAGGTTAACCCTGCCAGTATCAAGGAAGTCAGCTGGGCAACCAAGCCGGGAGCCCCACAGTGAAGGTGGGCACGCTGGGTACACCTCTCAGTGAAGCAGTCTGGACCTGTGTGGTTGGCGAGTCGAAGCCGGGACTGAGCTCCTCGGGGTCTCAAGGAGCCAAGGCTCATCATTCTTTCCGTCCCTCTGTCCTCAGGCTGGTGCCCAAGCGGGCAGGAACGCCATGGTCATCAGAGCGGTAGCCAGCCTGGAATCCAGGGCAGAGGCGGCTGGACCGAGATCTCCAGGGCCTTTTAATCTGTTCTTCTGACTTGTTACGGAAAGATCCGAGGCCTTAGGGAACCACAAGTCATGGATTTCTCAAACATTTACTTAGCACCCACTAGGGCAAAGGACTAATGCAGGGGATAAAAACGCTATCAAGGCTGTGATTTCCGCGTGGTGCTGGGATGGAGATTGGGCTGCCTGCGCCAACGCTCCAAGGCCATATTTTCTGACTCAAACTGGGGCACATGACTCACAAAAGCCTTTTCAGACTCAAGGTTTATTTGTATAAAAGCCCTTCAACAACCCGTGTTCTGGGTTGAGTTGGTCCTCCAGAAGATACGCAGGGTCCTGCCCACCCACCCCCCACCCCCAGTACCACAGGCGCTGGCCTTATTTGGAAGAAAGGTTGCTGCAGATATAGCTCGCTAAGGTGAAGTCAGGCTGGGATGTGGCCCAGCTGGCAGAGTACACACCTTGTGTGAAGTCTTGGGTTTAACCCCCAGCACTGCAGAAAAGATGTTGTGGAACAAGCCTGTAATCCCAGCACTTGAGAAGTGACGGGAGAATCAAGAGTTCAAGGTCACCCTTGGCTATACAGCGTATTTGAGGTCACCCTTGGCTACATAAGACCTAAGCAAGAAAAAAAAAATGATGCACTGGGATGAGGTGCCTTAACCCAAGATGGCTTTCCTCATCCTATAAAGGGGAAAGACTCAGGTGAAGGACTTGTATTGACAGAGGCAAACCTTGGAGAGCTGAGGCTAATGTGGGAGAGCTGAAGACTGGGGGATACTCAGGCTGCCCAGAAAAGCAGGCAGCACGGAAGAATGATCCACTCAGGGTACCCTGAAGAGATCTTCAGTTTACTTTCTGAGTCCTCAGAGCTGGGAGGGCAGAAAGCAGTTCTGGGTGAACCAGATGGCCCATCAGGTAAAGGCACCTGCTGCCAAGCCTGAATACCTGAGTTGGATCCCCAGGTCTCACATGGAGGAAGGAGAAAATAGATTCCTACAAGTTGTCTTCTAACCTCTACACATGCGCTGTTGCCACAATTTTAAAAAGTAAATAACCATAATTTGTTTTGTTTTGTTTTGATGTTTGGCTTCTCTGTGTAGTTCTGACTGTCCTGGAACTCGCTCTGTAGACCAGGCTGGCCTCAAACTTACAGGTCTGCCTACTTCTGTCTCCCAAGAGCTGGGACTGAAGGCGTGCACCGTCATGCCCAGTTATGGTATTTGTTTTTTGAAAACAAACTCTAGCTTTTCATCACCTGACTGTGGTCATAACAGCCCTGGAAACCAACATGACATCAACACTAAATCACATGTCACTTGTGCCCCCTCTGGCTCCCAACTCATCTTTGTGTCCAGGGGTCTTCCAGAACACAGAGAAACTCTGCAGCGTTCCCAGGGTCCAGGCGATGCTCTGAGGGACCCTTGCCTGAGTCTGGCTGCTCTTGCTCAGCCTTTTCCCTGTCCCTTCCTGGTCCAGATCCACTCAGTGGCTCCTCTTTGTGCTCCCTCCGGCTGCTCCCTCACACCACTTCCTGCCCCACAGATTTCGCTTTCCTTCCTCAGTGGAGCTGTAAGAGCAGATAGCTCGCATGCTAGTCAACCATTCTACCAAGCTATCTGTATCCCCAGTCCAGAGGGCTGGTTTCAGACCCCCAGCTGCCATTCCCTGGCATGTGGCAGGGAACAGTTGCACAGGTGCGTGTTACCGGCTCCATTTCCTACCCTGGTGAAGTGGGAAGATCAGTAGTTCCCTCCTCTTGGGGTCACTGGAGGGTGGGAAGACACAAATACGCCATTAAAGGGCTGAACCCCTGAAAGCCCTAGGAAGTAGCTCCCGTTTCCTTGTTGTACATAGTACCTGGGCTTCCGGATGTCCCCACTGGATCGGATTACCCACGGGGTATGGTGCCTGCCTGTGCCCGGATCTCTCCTGGTAAGAAAGGGGCTATCTTGTAGCTATATCCACGCACGCAGTTTCACGAAGAATGCTTGTTGATTGAACTGTTGGGCAAAGAGCACCTGGCAATGGCCGTGGAGGCTTTGGAGACATCTTTCACAGGCCAACTTGCCCGTCCTTCTAGAAATGAAAGTTCCTCAGACAGACGACTGAGCAGAAGCCTAAGCCTCAAGCCAGCACCCCGACCTCACCCCAGATCCAGCTTCCACCCTCCCGTGGTGCCCCCCGCATGCTGTCACCCACGCACACCACCCTGTCCCCAGACTTCCTGTGACTCACACTTTCCGTGGCTAGGTGGGGCTGAGCAGGTGGCAGGTGAAAGCAGTCCTCAAGGTGTCTTCCCTTGGCTAGCTCTCGGCACCCCTCCAGGCCTCCTGTCTCTGCAAACCCCGTCTATCCACAGCCCCTGACTCCAGTGGCACAAGGCCACGGAGGCCAGAGAGGGAGGACAGTGGACAATCAAGGGACAGGGAGGAGTCCTGCTGCTATGATGGGTGCCTCGTCTGGGGTAAGTGGGCTCCTGTGCTAATTTCCCCAGAAAGGAGTTCTTGTCACAGCTGGTAACATTTGGGGACAGAGTAGGAGCTTGAAGAAGTGGGAAGGTTCCCTTCTCTGGGCCCAGTGCCGTGCCAGGTGCTGAGGGGTCTTAGTGAGTCTGTTCGTGTATTGGTGGGGTAGGGAATGAGAGGCACACTCTGGTGGGAAAAACACAAGCCTGGGAATCAGACATCTGGGTCTGGCTGCCTCTCTGCGTGATATAAGCATTGTTCCTTCCCTTGCGACTCACTGCCTCCGATCCACAATAAAGGTCCCACTCGCAATGCTCCTCAGGTCTGGAATTCCTGGCCACTTTGCTGAGAGAAAGCAAGTCTGTCTGGGGCAGGCTTCCAAGTGGAGTCCGTTTCTAAGTCAATCCTGAAGGCAGGGATGGAATCTTGCCTCTAGGCCAAGGCCAAGCCCCTTTGATTTCCTCCCACCAACTTCTGTACTAGGCTCTTTGACGCCCTGTCAGTCCAATTCACTGCCCAGCTCATCAGTCAGGATGCTTCTCCTCCTCCTGCCCCCACCTCCTCCCCCTCTTCCTCCTTCTGGATAAGTAAATGGAAGAATGACTGAGTGGGTGGGTGGATGGGTGGAGGGACAGGGATGGGGGACTCCACGGGACAGCCGGCTAGTGACTAGCTGAGAATTGAGTAAAATCATCCGCTGACCGTTACTTTCAATGCAGTCCAACTTCCCTGGAGTCCCGCCCCCACTGGGGTTGCCAGGGAAACCCCCCTGGCTTGGATCATTCCATTCCCCATCTCCAGAGGATGGATGTGAGTCCGAGGGTCCTCCCTGATTCTGCCCATGAGGCCCTGAGGTAAACTGCCCACCAGAGAATCCCATTACACCGTTCCTTTTCTGTTTCCCAGGCTCCCATGTGGACCCTGCGCGTATTCCCTCTGGCTCCCGGAGCAAAAGTTTCTGGGTGTTTGGGTTCAGAAGGAACTGACGGTGGTGATGAGAGTCAAGATGGCAGCTGCTCTCATGGCCCAAGCTCACTGCCATCACTGCCTCCCCATGCAGCGAGCCAATGCCTCCTGCCTCCTAGATACCCTTCCGGAATACTATATATTGATAATTGAAACACTGAATTAAATGTATTCTTTTAATATTTATTTTATATTTCTGACGATCTTAGGTTTGCACATATTAGATAAATATAGGGTTGTTTGTTTTTGTTTTGAGACAGAGTCTCTCTACACAGTCCTGGAATTCACTTTGTAGACCAGGCTGACCTTGAACTCACAGAGATCTGCCTGTTTCTGTCTCCTAAGTGCTGGAATTAAAGGCACATGCTACCACTTTGTGTACCACAGCTTTTTGTTTTTATTTTTATTTTCTCAAACAGGGTCTCTTTATCTCAAGTTGACCTTGAACTTGCTACACAGCCCCCAAATCAATCATGACACAGAGATTTACTATTAATTATCCTTGTCCTATTAGCTCTTACAACGTAATTTAACCTGTTTCTCTTCATCTGTGTTTTGCCTTGGGGCTTTTTACCTTTCTGTCATTCTGTAAGCCCTACTTTCCTGCTTCCTCCGTGTCTGGCTGGCTGGCAGCTGCCTGACTGGCCCCGGATCTGTCTCCCTCTCTTTCTCCCTTGTTCTCTCCTCTCATTTTATACCTAGTTTACTTTCTATCATAACTAAGGAGAACTGTAACTATGACTATCCAGTCTTTAACTCCATCAAAGACCCCAGAAAGATATATTGCCTGAGTAAACAGGAAGTGCAGTGTAAGTCACTAACAAAACTATAGAAATGACAGAAACAGCTGGCTGCCTGGACAGTCATCCAAGGTTCCTCTGCAATGTTGGGGCATCCATCTTTGGCCTACAGGCCTAGAATATCTGACAGACTTTTCTAGGAAGCAGGAATCTTGAAGGACTGTCCCTCCCTGTTTTGGCAAAGTTCAGCAGTCTTTTTCCTTCGTGTTCTGTTTGTCCTGTCTGTACAGCATACTGTCAGCAGTCAAAAGAAGAGCAGTTTCTTGCCCAAATGGTTATCTTTGCCATAATGAAAGTAAACTCCATATGGAGATTCTTCGATGCCCTTCATCCTTTTATGAATAGATTGGTGCTGCCAGGAGCAGATGTGTCTCGCTGTCATGAAAAGTTATTAAACATCTTAAATGCCATATTCTGTAGGTCTCTGAAGCATTTGAATAGAATCTATCTAAAATATATCTGTTTAACCTTGAAAACATACCTAACATAACTATAAGTTTGATTAATATAGATGACTAACTAGTAACCCATTTTTCTAAATTATACATTACATTTTTAAAAGAGTTACATCATAATAATACACCAAACAAGAGTAGAAACATACATACAGTATAACAAAAATAACTTTAAATTTGTATCAACATACCAAAATCTGTACCAATGTAAAATACTCGAGATGAATAGTTATCTTTTTATCCTATATTCCTATATCCCCACTAAATGATGACAAAACCCACCAAATGACCAAAAACCACCCACCACACCTCTAGTGAATGTGGGCATTGTGTTCTCTAGACTGCTTCTTGTTGTCTGTGGGCATCCTGAGAAAATTGAGACAATGGTCAAGTCCTGGGAAATCTAGTTGTATCATTTGTTGTCCAGTCTTAGAACTATTCCCATGCAGAGGGATCCGTATATATGTCACCTGTCCTGTAGGTTTTCTTGGTTTCTTTACGTCTGTGGTCAAGATTTTCAGGAGGTGTCCACCGATCAAACCTGATCTCTATTAGCCTTGAAGGAATCCACAGCCTTTTGTTTCCTGTGGACATAAACATATAACCTCTTCCCCGGTGCTATACATTTTCTGACTTCCATTTTAAAGTTAAGACATCCCCTAAAGCATCTAGGCTGGTCTAATTCAGCATCCCTTCTACAACATCATGTCTCTCAGCAGCTGTCATTTGCTCATGAGGGCTCAAAATATTCCAGTCAACAGGACACCACAGAGGATCCAGACTTCCGTGCACGTTCTACCCTTGTGTGGCTTATTCTTTTTATATTATTTACTCTCTCCTTAAAGACTTTACTATTATGTAGAAGCTACCTTTTTCTATGACGGCCTATATCCATTTTCTTTCCATTCTTAAGCCTATACACTTTTTTTTTTTGACACACTATAACCTTTTAGAGTTTTTTCCATCTGGACCTGTCTTTACTGCATGTCTTTAGCCTTTTCTGACCACGTGACACAAACAAATGGAGGGCTTAACTATCACACTTATTCTCTCTGCCCACAAGCCCCACCTATCCCTCTTCTGCCTCACTATTGGCTATTCAGCTTTTTATTAGACCAATCAGGTGCCATAGGCAGACAAGGTTAAACAAGAAAACCTCTTTACATAATTAAAAAAAATGCAGCATAAACAAATACAACACACCTTTCCATAGTTAAAGCAATATTCCACAACAGCTGAGGATAGTCTTGAACTTCTGATCCCTTTGCATCCACCTCCCATGTGCTGGGATATTCTAGGCTGTGCCACCACACCCTGTATTGTTTAAGTGGCACTAGGGATGACACACAGGACTTTGTGCCTGGCAGGTATTCTACCAACCGAGCCACATCCCCAACTCCACACTTGATATTGAAGTAGGGAAAAAATGGTGGCATGAAGCATACATATTCCAGTGATTCCAGCACTGGGGAGACTGAAGCAGGAGACTATCAAGTTTGAGATCATCCTTAATAATAAATAAGAAAGGAAGGAAGAGAGAAAGAGAAAGGAGGGAGGGAGAAAGGAAGGGAGGGAGAAGGAGACTGACCTCTTAACTGTTCAACTGTTTAGGTATCTGTCTCCCCTTTTCACCAAGGGGCTCCTTGAGAAAGGCACTGTCCCTTGGTCATCTAGCCCATGCAGACACACAACAGAAGTCAGTTGGATAGACAGGCATAGGAGCTAGGGAGGGGAGAGTCAGTGGGATGACCCACAGTAGGGTCCCAGAACCCACCTAAAGAAGCTGGATGCAGAGACTGCATGCACCTCTAGCCCCAGAACTTCCTACTTGGAGATGGGAAGCACAGACATCACCCAGGAACCGGTTGGGCAGCCAGTCTGGAATATGAAGCACAGCGGCAGAAACAAGAGAGACCTCAGCAAGAGAATCATTGCTGGGGCTGAATGATGGCTCAGTGAGTAAGAGCCCTGCATCCTCTTCCAAAGGATCCAGGTTCAACTCCCAGCACCTTACAGGGGCTCACAACCATCAGTAACTCCCTTCAAGAGTGCCAGTATGTACATACTGCACAGACATACACACAGGCAAAGCAATCATAAACATAAAATAAGAATAAAATACGAATAAAGAATACAAGCCAGGTGGTGGTGATACTGACCTTTAATCCCAGCACCTGGGAGGCAGAGGCAGATGGATCTCTGTGAGTTCGAGGCCAGCCTGGTCTACAGAGCATTTTCCAGGACAGTCAAGAATACACAGAGAAACCCTGTTTCGAAAAACAAATAAAAAAAGAGGGCTGGATGGGCTGGAGAGATGGCTCAGTGGTTAAAAGCATTGCCTGCTCTTCCAAAGGTCCTGAGTTCAATTCCCGGCAACCATATGGTGGCTCACAACCATCTGTAATGAGGTCTGGTGCCCTCTTCTGGCTTGCAGACATACTCACAGACAGAATATTGTATACATAATAAATAAATAAATATTTAAAAAAAAAAAAAAAAAGAGGGCTGGAGAGATGGCCCAGAGGTTAGGAGCATTGACTATGCTTCCAGAGGTCCTGAGTTCAATTCCCAGCAACCACATGGTGGCTCACAACCATCTGTAGTGAGATCTAATGCCCTGTTTCGATATAAAGGCATGCATGTAGATAGAACACTGGTATACATAAAATAAATAAATCTTTTTTTAAAAAAAATACAAATAAAAGATAAAACAACCAACTCCTTAAAGATGGCCTCTAACCTCACACAGAAACTGTGGCAATTAATAAATGGGGGCTGGAGAGATGGCCCAGCAGTTAAGCTGTACCCAACACGCCAGACAGTTTAGTTACCTATCACTCCATATCCAGGGGATCTGACGCCCTCTTCTGGCCACCACAGGCACTGCACACACATGTGGCATATTCATACAGACATAAAAATAAATCTTAAAGCCGGGCGGTGGTGGCGCACGCCTTTAATCCCAGCACTCAGGAGGCAGAGGCAGGCGGATCTCTGGGAGTTCGAGACCAGTCTGGTCTACAAGAGCTAGTTCCAGGACAGGCTCCAAAACCACAGAGAAACCCTGTCTCGAAAAACCAAAAGATAAAATAAAATAAAATAAAAATAAATCTTAAAAAGGAATGAAAATAAAAAGATGAATGAGTCTGGTGGTGTGTGCCTTTAATCCCAGCCCTGGGAGGAGGCATGAGTTTGAGGCCAGCCTGGTCTATATAGGCTATTCAGGGCTGCACAGTGAGTCCCTATCTCAGAAAAAAAAATAAAATAAAATCAAACAGACTGGGGAGATAGCTCAGGGGTTTAGAACACTTTCTGCTCTTTCAGAGGACTCAGTTTCAATTCCCAGCACCCACATGGTGGCTCACTACCATCTACAACTCCAGTTCTAGGGGGATCTAACACCCTCTTCTGGCTTCTGTGGGTACTGCATGCAGGTTTGTGTCCCACATACATAAATGTAGGCAAAATGTAAAATAAAATAAATAAATGTAAAAAAAAATTAAAAATCAAACAAACAAAAATAAAAAGAAGGCTGTGGGTAAGAGGTAGAGTACTATGGTGGCAGACAAATAAATAAATAAGAATAAATTAATACTAAGTGAATAAGAAGTACATGGATGTGGGTGGGTTTTCTCCTAGCCCCAAAGTTCAAGATGAATACGGGCCCAGGCAGGAGACAGCTGACACCTCTTTTAGTTTGATTAATGGGTGAGTAATCAAGGCTGGCATCCTGGCATCCTGGGAGCTAGGGCTTAGGGCCTGGAGGGGTAGAAGGCAGAAGAGACATGCCCAGGGCCAGCTGCTGCAGCTGGAGTGGAGGACATAGTCAGACTATGGCAGCCCTATGGGGAGCAGTGAAGGGGTAAGTGTGGGCTGCGCTCTGCCTTCCTGCCGCACCAGAACCCAGAGCAGAACGGGCATTGGCGTCACCCCCAGAGGTTAAGGGGAGCATTTGGTGGATAGGCAGATGGAGAAACTTAGCACAAGAGAGAACACAGCCTCCCAAGACCTTTTTTTAAAACGTTATGTTGTCTATGGGCAGTGGGGCACACACACCATAGTGTGTGTTTGGGGTTAGAGGACACTTGTGGGATCTAGGCTTTCCCTCTTACCATGTGGGCTCTGGGAATCAAACCTAGGTTCAGAGGCTTCACAGCAGGTGCCATATTACATTCCCACGACCTTTGACACCTCTGAGTGTCCTTCTCAGGGGCAGCAAGAGGTTAGGACAACCATAACCATCGCCCCTGAGCACTGTTTGAGAAGATGTGTTATCCCATTCTCCAGCGGGGGAAACTGAGGATCAGAAAGTCCAAGGGGCTTGTCCACAGTCACGCACAGCAGGATATGGCCAGACCCCAAACCAAGGTCTCACAGCCTTCTGCAACCGTGTGCTGCAAAGTTAATGTCCTCTCCATCTCCGAGGGTCAAATGGCTCCTCCAGGGCCACACAGCTGTTGGGGTGGGGTGGGGTGGGACAGGAAGTGGGACTGCAGCTTGCCCTTAACTGGAACAGGTGACAGGCAGCTTGCACGGTGGCAGCCTCAGGGATTTTTTTTTAGCCCCAGTGGGTGGAGCCACCTCTTACCAGGTGCCTCCGGGAATTGCTGGCCAGCCACCACCACAGGATCTAGGTCTTGAGAACTGGGCAGGGCCCTGAGCATCCTCTCTGCCTCCCTGTGTGACTTTAACACCAATCAGAATAATACCTTAGTGCTGACAATCAAGTCCCTGGGGACAGTCACAGCCTTCCTTCACACGGCCACTATGGCACCTTAGAATTGTACAGTGTCTGCGGGTAGGTATTATGGGATGCTTGCTTTTGTAGGTAAAGAGCTGAGGCTCAGAAAGCAAATGACTTGTCTGTGGCCACAAAACAAGTCAGACCCGTCGGTACTAGTCCTGACCCAGGCAGTTCTGAATCCCCCCCCCCCCCCCCCCGCCAGCTTGCCTGACAGCTGAACTGGATCAAACAGGTCACTTCCTGTGTCTTAGTGTGCTCGGCTATAAAACAGGGATGACAGCATCTACTTTATTTGGGTCCGGTACACATGAACTGAGTGACGTACCCGATGTTCTCAATACAGTAAAGAGCAAGGCTGAGGTGTAGCTCAGTTAGCCGTGTGTTTGTCCAGCGGGTACAGAGTTCTGAGTTCAACATCCGGCCTTGCAGAAATGGCGGTGGCAGTGCACACACCTGTGACCCCAGCACTGCTCAGGTGGAGGCAGGAGGATCAGATGTTTAAGGTCATCCTTGACAACATAGGGAGTTCAAGGCCTGCTTGGGCTACAGGAGACTTGGTATCAAAAACAAAGCAGCCAGTGGGTAAAAACCAGGCTGTGGAGTTAGTGTCCATTTCCCAGTCCTATCCTAGGAGACCCGAAAACTGTACCCCGTGTGACTCTGGCTTCCTTGGCTAAGCGACCACCATCAGGGCCCTGAACTGCACTTTCTATGTCCAACCCTGTCTGGCAAACAAGGAAACCTGGGGTCAAGGGAAGCAGCCCCCCACTTAGGCCTCCAGACCTCAGCTCTCTAAAGGCTGGCCGGCTGCTCCCCAGTGGGGGCTGGCTGGTAAGGCTCTCTGTTCTGGCGATGCAGGAAGCCCCCGGTGTGGTGATTGCTGGTATTGTCCCACACAATGCTACCGACCACGACAATACAACAATCACAGAGGGGTTTATTTCCACAATCATTCCAGCCCAGGGGAGGGGCCTGGGACTAGAAGAAGAGGCTCCCAGGCAGGATGCGCAAACAAGCCTGGAGGACCCGCAGCTGGGGCCCAGGTGCAGGGGAGAGAGTGGGGCAGGAAGCGGGCAGGCCGTGCTTTCTTTCCTCTTCGTTCTTATTTGTTTGAGGAGCAGCTTTACTTTCTAAATCGGTCATTGTCACCCGTTGGCCCCCACCCCACCTGGGCCAGGGCCTCCGGTGACAAGGGCTCAAGAGGAAGCGCGAGAGGACAGAGCCTCAGCCCAGCTGGATCTGAGGCTTCATCCCTGACAGGGATGTCATAGGCCACCTCCAGGTGAAAGGAATCATTTGGATGTACCTGCCCCCTGCCCGTGGCATGAACTGAGCCCCCCAGCTTCAGCTGCCAGGGAGTGGGTGGGCCAGGGGACTTTACACACTGGGAGGAAGTCAGAGGTGGTTCGGGGTATGGTGTGTTTGGCTCCTGAGATGTGTCACCTTGGTTAAGTCTTGCATCTCTCCAATCGAGCCTCTCTGCTTTCTCACCTGTGAAGATGGAAGAACTGAGAAAAGGAAAGATGATGAATCGCTGGGAGGAAGGTGAACTCAGAGCTGCCTCCTAGCCTGGAAGCATCATCACTAGCTGGAGTCGTTTAAGATGCCACCAGCCCTGCAGTGGTTGCTGGTGATGATGCACGCCTTTAATCCCGACACTCTGGGAGGCAGAGGCAGGTAGATCTCTGAGTTGGAGGCCAGCCTGGTCTATAGAGTGAATTCCAGGACAGTCAGGGCTACTCAGAGAAACCCTGTCTCAAATAGCAACAACAGCAAAACCAAAAACAGAAGGAGAAGCCAGCAGCCTTTGGGCATTTGACATAGCCCTTCATTCAACCAGCACACACAGTGTTAGATGAGACAAGAGAGGCAGGGCCAGAAGCCCACAGCAGCAGGCCCAGCATTGCAGGACAGGAAGAGCTCCTAACTGTGAAGGACATTGTGCGAGAGGATCAAGGCTTCCACTTCACGGAGCTCACCCGACTCTCCCTCGAAGCTCAACTACCTTGCTACCCGGGGGCAGAGGCTAGGAGTCAGCTCTAAGACCTGGAAGTGTTCACAGCATCGCTGATGGGCATGAAAGGTGTCAGTCAAAGCGGCACGTAAGATAGAGGCCAGGGCTGGAGAGATGGCTCAGAGGTTAGGAGCACTGACTGCTCTTCCAGAGGATCCTGGCTCGAGTACCAGGACCCACATGGTAGCTCACAACTGTCTGCAATTGCAGTTCCAAGGGACCTGACACCCATGGCAAAACACCAATGCACATAAGTTAAATTAATGATTAATTAATTAATTAAAAACAAAAACTATAGAAGCCAGTGCACTGATGCACTGCACGGATGGGCGAAGTAATGAACAGATGGATGGATGGACGGACGGACGGACGGACGGACGGGTGAAGGGATGGAATAAGGAACAAACAAGGGGATGAGCTGATGCTTCCGTAGTGCCGACTTTACAAGTTATCTTCAGTACCACGTACCACACGTTGTCCTGTGTGTGTCTGTATTTCCATGTTCCTATATGTGCAAAGACACACGTGTGTGGGTATGTGCGTGTGGAGCCCAGACAACAATCTTCGGGTGCTATCCACCTTGGCTTTAATTTTATTTCACTTTCTATCGCTGTTGTGTGTATGAGACGAGACAGAGTGAGTGTGTGTCTGTACGGGTGCATGCCCTAGCATTCCTGTGGAGGTCAGAGGTCAGCACGCAGGACTCGGTTTTCTGCTTCCATCAGAATGGCCCCAAGGGTGGGGCCAAGGCCATCAGGCTTGAGTAGCAAGTGCTTCTGACCCCTGAGCCATTCCACTGGCCTCACCTTGGTTTTTGAGTTTTTCACTAATCTGGAACCCGCACCAAGTATGCTAGATTGGCTGGCCAGGGAACTGTCTGTCCTGTGCAACCATAAAAGCAGGCATAAAGCAGGCATTGTGCTGCACTGGAGGAGGCAGAGGCAGGCAGAGCTCTGTGAGTTTAAGGCCAGACTGATCAACATAGTGAGCTCTGGGCCAAACAGAGACCCCCTTGTCTCAACACACACACCCCAAAAAACACGTATTATGGGGATCGATCTCAGGTCTCACATTCACCAGCCTTCTATGTGCCTCCCCTACCTTTAACCCTCTCAACCACCCAGCAGGCACCTGAGTGGATATTATCCCCATCTTACAGATGAGGAAGTTGAGGTCCATAGAGGAGCAGGAAGTCCTTTAGCTAAGGGCACAGAGTTAAGAAATGGCAGACCAGAACTGGAACCCTGGCTGCCAAACCACAGGGGCCATGGTTTTAATCACTACCATAACTGTTCCTCCCTTACGGTGAGAACTTGGCACTTTCTTTGGGCACCCTCGCCTCCACACGGATACTCTCGCCCCTTCCTGACTGTCGCTTGCGATGGGGACAAGCCACCGTTGTTTTGGAGTCTCTGATGGCTGTGATGGTCTTTCCAGAACTTTGAGCATGTTTCTTGGGTATAAAACAGGGACTGTATCATTTATAGGGTGACCATGAAGTCTGTACCTCAACTGTTCTTGGCGTTTCCTTTTAAGGTGAGATAAAAATTTGTGGGAGTCAGTTCTCTCATTTCACTGTATGGGTTCCAGGGAATCGAACTCGGGTCCTTGCGCTTGGAGGCAAGTGCCCTTATCCACTGGGCCATCTGGCTGGCCCCAATTACTCTACATGTTTGTTTCTAAGTGTGCTGCCAAAAGCCATGTTGTCTGTTTCCAGACCTTGTGGCTGCCCTTGATCCTACAGCACAAAGTGTCTGAGAACATCATAGGTGCCACACGGGATGCCTAGGGTCCAGAGATGCTGCCACCCCACGGGTGAGGGGACAGGACTTTTGTGAGGAGTGGATTTGGGGATGGAGAAAAGGACAGAGCCATCCAATGCCCCATATTCTAGATGATGTCCACCCCAGACCATTTGTGACCCAGTTATTTGTCCCTTTCTGGGCTCAGCTTCCCCATTACAAACTGGATGTATCTGCATGCTCACGGTGAAACTCTTTTTTGGGTTATTAGAGACAGAATTTCTAGACAGGCGCCCCAGGAGACCCACAGGGGCTTCAGAATGCATGCCCAGACACACACCCCCTTTCCCTGGGGTGATCTTCAGAGATCCAGCTCCTGGGATGAAGCAAGTGCTCAGGTCTCAGCTGTTCCTCACAGCTCTAGTCCGGCCTGATCTACCAAGCCCTTGTCTGTAAAATGCGTCTGAAGATAAGATACATCCTTATCCCCACACTCCAGACGAGGAGACTAATGTTCCAGGAGGCACGGACTTACTGAAAGTCATGATTCTTCCCCTGCCCTGTCCTGCTGTCCCTAATTCATCAGGGATCCTGGCTGGTCCCTCCCCAGACCTGTCCTGCTGTCCCTGCTTTTCCTCAGTGGGTAACATCTCACCCTGGTGACCCTACCTGTGAACACCTGACCCTAAGCATTGCTCCAGCCCCTACACTTTGGTTTGCTTTTTCCTTTGTTTCTAGGTAGGGTCTTACTGTATGGCCGCAGGCTGGCCTCACAGGTGCGCACTCTCTGGGCTTACAAGCATGTACCACCACCACATCTGGGGCAAGGATTTAATCCTTTTACCTGGCAGGCTTCCCCAGTGCCTCTCAATCCTTGTCTTTGGGGTGGGCTGGGCTGGTGTCGACTCTTGAGTCCCACCCACTGATTACAGCATACAGGGCAATCACAGAATCCCATTTTCTTTCACATAAAAATCGACTTGGGTCTGGGCATGTGATACAAGTTAAGCTAATCATCGGAGTCCTCTGGAATTTTGGCAGGAGTTAGTGGGGGAGGTTTGTGTCTCCTGCAGTGTGAGCCAGTGAACTGTGGACTAGTGAGTCCCTTCCTGGACTAGAGGAAGGCAAGGCTGGGGGGGGGGAGGGGGAGAGCCAGGGCCAGGGCCAGAGAGGTGACTTTCCCTCAAGCCACTGCCACCAAACCTGTTCACCTGCGTTCCATCCCCAGAATTTACATGGTGGAAGGAGAGAAGCCACGCTTGCAAGCCTGCCATCCTCCGATCTCCACATCTGCGATAGCGCGCACGATGTATTTATTGGGTTTACTTACAGGCGTGTGGGGGAAGAATTACCTACAGGAATGTGGGTGACCCCGAAACAGCCATACCACTAAAACTTCCCACCCAAGCATGGGGAGACACCTCTTATAGCTGTATAGATGGCGTTCCCTGCCCCCTTTCAGTTAACTATTTATGATCTGTGTGCTCTAGCCCCTCCAGAGACCACGTGCAGCCTGGGTTGAATTAACTGCAGCTGGGAGGTGGGTACAGAGGGAGGGTCTAATGACCAACAGGCCCAATCTTACAGAGGGGGGAAGGATCGCAGATAGTTACAGCCGCTCTGATTAAGATGGCAATGACTGTCCTGGCAGAATGACAAACACCTTTATACTACCAGCGTGATGGAGGCAGAGGCAGGCAGATATTTGAGTTTAAGGCCAGGCTGGTCTACAGAGTGAGACTGTTTAAACAGAAAAGAGAAAGGTAAGAAGGAAATGGCAACGACTGCTTTGCTGGAAGGACAGAGCTGCACAAAAGGAGACGACCCAACGACATCATGAGAAACCCTGGACCCCGCCATGCCTCGACCCACACTCAAAACTCCACAATAAAGGGGCCTCTTAACTTTTAACTTCGTTCTCCTTATTTGTTTTTCCTTAAATAGTTTGAAGCAGGTTTCTCCCAAAACAATATTCTTGGTCAACCGTTATTCTTTCGCCCCTGTGCACTGTCCCCGTGTGACGGCACTGTCCGGCACAGGCAGTTACTGTAATGTCAGTGATGCCCGGCTAGCCGGCTCAAAGGCCACTCCTTGTCCCCTCCCTGTTCGACAAACCATCTGGTGTTGTCCCCACCTCTCTCCCATGCCTGGACCGCTGGTCGCTCATAGGATCCTCCTGTTCGGCTGCTCTGTTCCAGAAGGTTCTTGTGCATCGGTCTGTCTCTTTTCACTCCCCCATCTCACCCCCTTGGCTGGGGTCCCCTTCAATTCAGGGCAGAATTCTGTCTCCTGCTCTGTTCTTTATCCCCCGCTGTTGCGGCCACAATCCCACAACCTAGGATTCTGTGCTTGCTAGGTGAGCGTTCGTTCCTCAGCACCCCCCCCCCCCCCCCGCCCACCCCGGCTCAATGCGCAGTAAATCCTTGACCCCGTAGGATTCTGGATTCCATCCAAAAAGAATAATTACAGTTTAGAAAGTGCTGGGTGTTTTCTTGTTGGCCTTTAGACCTCTTTGCTCTGTCAGGGATGGAGTCAGTAACCAATTTTACAGATAAAAATCTTGGCTTCAGAACCTGGTTCTGACCTACGCTTGCCAGTTCCCAGATGAGGACAGAAGAGGAAGAAGGAATTCCAGCCAGGGGCAAAGGCTCTGGATGAAGGCACTACCGTCACAACCAAGTGACGGCTATGTGGCTCCCAGCATGCCCAGCATGTCCACTTACTCTGTCTCCTATATCTTATGAAACGATGTCCCTTTAGTCTAGACTGGCCTGGAACTTACTTTGTGGCCAGGAATGACCTTGAACTGATGATGATCTTCCTGCCTCTGTCTCCCAAGTGCTGTGGTTACAGGTGTGTGCCACCACACCCAGACCCGTTGTCCTCTTCCTCTTTTTCTAAGATTGATTTATTTTACTTCATGGGTATGAATGTTGAATGTTTTGCCTGCAGGTATGTTTGTACACCACGCGTGTACCTGGTGCCCAAAAAGGGTAGCATTAAATCCTTTGGAACTGGAGTTACAGTTGACTGCGACCTGCCCCGTGGGTGCTGGGAATCAAACCCAGGCCCTCTGCAAGAGCAGCCAATGCTGGTAACAGCGGAGGCACACATCTCTTCGGGCCCCTCGCCACCCCCTTTTGAAATAAGTTCTCCCCCTGTACCTCTAGTTGGCCTTGGAGGTGTAAAGAAGGTCCGGTTTCTACCTTTCAGGTGCTGGGATTGTAGGTGTACACCACCATGCCTGGTCAACCAGGTGCCAGGATAAACCCAGGGCCTTGTGCATACTAAGTACCCTACCAAATGAGCTACACATGCAGCCCCTAGGTTTTGTTTTACTTCTGTTTGTTATTGAAATAGGGGCAGGAGCTCAACATGTAGCCTAGGCTGGCCTCAAAGTCGCCATCCTCCTGCTTCAGCATCCTGAGTGATGATGGGACTACCATCGTACAGCTAGGGCCAGTGCCTCCTCTGCTTACTCTCATTGAGGCACAGGAGAGTTTGGAGACTTGCCTCTTCCTCCTGAGGCCTGGGTTTCTGGGACCTCATCACCAGCCTGACACGGGCAGGAGATGTCCTGTTTTAGAGGCCACAATGGAGGCTCCGAAGCCAACCGCATAGGTTGCGGGTGGCACCTTGTGATCTGCAGCTCCTGCTTGGAACCAGGGGGCCTGTCTGCCGAGTGGGCGGCCCCTCCCTTCAGCCGCAGTGAAAGCTGAGCGTCCCGCAGCGAACTCAGCAGGTGCACCGTTCTCCGCGGGTGTGCTAGCGTGGGCGTGGGCGAGGGACCCAGGCGGTCCCCACGCCCATCCTCCCTCCTGCCTGCCCTCCCTCCAGTGGCTGGTGGCAGGTGAGTGGGTGTCGAGGAACCGCCAGGCAGCGGAGAAAACAGGACGCCGCAGAAATCTGATTACTCACCTGCAGCTGCGCAGCCCCAGGGCTAATAAAAGAAGAACATCCTGTTGTTTCTTATTACCGCCCTGTGCCTCCCCCAGCCCGGTCCGCTCCCAGCTGCGGCCTCAGCTCTAACTGCTCGCTCAAAACTGGTAGCTCCCAGGTCCAGACCCCTCGAAGCCTGACCTCACTGCCTGCCCAGCACAGGGTGGGATTAGGGAAAGCGCCGAGGGTGGCCCTCCTCACCTGCCTGGCAATCACCTGGATGCTGGTTAGCAAAACAGGTCCTCAGACACTCTCTACACCTGCTGGGTTAGAATTCCTGCAGTTTAAGCTCCCAGCGTCTAAATCCATAAAAAAGGGGGTTTGCATGTATGAGGGATGATGGAGAGTCACCAAGTACAGGTGTGTTCCTTCAGACTGTCACCTAGGAGTTAGGAGTGGAGTCGAACCCCATCCCCAGTCTTGAGCAAGTCCCTGACCCTCAGAGCAGCAGTTTACTGATTTATACTGTAATGGATGCAAAAAGCGCAGCACCCAGAATGCTTGGTGGTGTTCCCTTCCAGAGCTGCGGTGGCTTTACGCTGATGGTCGCCTTGACAGCATCTGCAATCACCAAGAGGCCAGCCTCCAGAGTTGCCTAGATCTAGGGCATTAGCCGAGGTGGGAAATCTACCCTGGACGTGGGCAGCGCCATCCCATGGGCTGGGGTTCTAGTCTGGATTTTATTTATTTATTTAATTAATTTTTTGTTTTTCAGGACAGAGTTTCACTGTGTAGTCCAGGCTGTCCTGGAACTCACAGAGATCTGCCTGCATGTCAGGGAATTTTTAACAGCAATGAGAACTGTTGTTTATACATGGACTAGCTGGGACCAGACACAGTGCTCCACTATGGTCAGGGGGTACAGGGACCAGAGTGATGGAAGCAACCTCAGTTCACTCTGTGAATGCTGAGAAAGGCCCTTCACCATCCACTGCATCCGGATAAGGGCCCTGTCTGGGCGCTGGCCCTGGTGACCCATCTGGCAGCCTCTTCTCATCCATCTAGGACACCTGGTCACACCTTTCTCCAAACTCTCAGCCTCCAGGGCTGCTCCCATCCTAACTTCCTCTGATCACCCAGCTTTTCCTCCTTCTCCCCACTGGGGTCCTGGGTGCCTTGGCCCCCTGCCATGCTCACACCTCTTAGACAGTGGTTTCCCCCAAGCGGAGCTCTGTCCTGGGTTCACCTGTAATAGGGCCAGGGAATGCAGTCCCTGAGCTCCCCCCAACCCCATGGTCTCCCATTTCCACCCATTGTTTTCTCCCTATTAGATCTTGGCTCCGCCTCCTTTCCCACCCCCCAGGGCAGACGCTTAATCTCTCGCCACAGTTAATAATTATTTCTCTTGGATTTCATTTGTTTGTTTTGAGATAGGCTCTCACTTGCTGGCCTAGAACTTGATATGTAGACCGGGCTGGTTTCGAACTTGCTGTGACCCTTCCAACTCCGCCAGTTGTGTGCTGAGCTTACAGATGTACGGCATCACACACAGCTCTGCTCGGACCTTTATTACTTTAGTTGCGTTTTTTGGTTCACGTAGCTCAGGCTGCCCCCAAATTCACTATGTAAATGAGGATGATCTTTCACCCCTGATTCTCATGCGTCCCCACCTCCCAAGTGCTGGGATTACAAGCGGACACCCCCGAACTCATTTTATACGGTGGGTGCCAGGATCAAACCTAGGGTTTACACTACTAGGGTGGCTCAGTAGGAAAAGGCTCTTACCACCAAGCTTGACAGCCTGCATTCAATCCCCAGGTCCCATGTGGGGGAAGGAGAGAACCAACTCTGACTTTTACACACAAACACACAAGCCACGGCACATGAACACACACACACACAGTAAAAATGAAAAATTTAAAACCCATTAAAAAAAAAAAAAGAAACCCAAATCTTCAACCCCTACCCCGGTTACTTTAACAGGCTTCTCAGGTGGCCCTGGTGGCTCCTGTCACCCCTCATGCTTGTCTCAGGGATCTGAGACACTCTCTTCCCTGGCCTGGATGCAAACCTCAGAGTGATCAGCATGGGACCCAAACTCCGGCCACTCAATGCTGCCAGCCAGACTCCTCCAATCTCCTCACAGCAAAGCCGGATGCCAAGGTGTGCCAGCTCTCTCAGAGCATCCCCGCCCAGTCTCGGCACAAAGGATACAGAGGAAATGGGAGGTAGGGTGAACTGCCCGGAGTCACATAGCTGGTAGCTGAGTTGGAGCTCGAACCCAGGTCTCTCTGGCTCCAGAACTGGTGCTCTCAACCACGCTGCTGTTGGGTCTCCTCCTCCTCCTACCTGTGTCAGGGTCCCCTTGGGTTTATGTCTTCTGATATTTGGGAGGATGCCTGGCCTGCGATAGGCGTTTGATGAGATTTAAAAACAATTTCTACTGTGTAATATTTGATGGATTTAAAAATACAAAACATATAGTGTAGTAATTTATTTGTAAAGATAAACTTAGCAAATCAGAAATTCCTACCTGGGGAACTCAAATCTCATTAACCTGTCCCCTCTTCTATGTATTGTTGGCTTTTCAGCCTTTATATAAACAATATACTACATTTGTATTCTTTCCTCCACCCCCCCCTTTGTGTGTGAGAGAGAGAGAAAGAGGGGGGAGAGAGGGACAGAGAGATTGAGAGATTGTCCTTTCTTCTTTGGGATGTGAGACTTTCTCAGTGAAAGTTTTGTGTTTTTCTTCTTCTTGTCTTGATTTTGTTGTTAGTTTGTTTCACTTTTGCTTTTACAAACAGATTTGGTTTATTTTTAACTGTGTGTGCTTGCCTGTGGGAGTGGGTAGGTGCGTGTGTGCACAGGTGTCTAAGGCAAAAGAGGACCTCAGATACCTACATCTGTGGGCCACCCAACATGGGTGGGGCAACCGAACTTCGGTCCTGCTGTAAGAGCAGCCCGTGTGTTTAACTTTGGGCCACCTCTCCAGCCTCTTGCCTTTCGGTTTTGAGACAGATTTCACCATGTAGCCCAGGTTGTGCTGGAAGGCCTCATCTTCCTACCTCAGACTCCTGGGTGCTGGGATTCCAGGCGTGCATTTTGGTGGAGTTAGGTTCTGCAGCCCCTGGCTCACAGAACAGAGCTAGTTCCAACCCAGCATGCTTTGTGCCCATGATGTCATCCATCCAAATCATCCATCCCTCAGTGTCTGGGGAGCATCTTCTCAGTCAATCATCTTTCTTTCTTTCTTTCTTTTTTCTTTTTTTCTTTCTTTCTTTCTTTCTTTCTTTCTTTCTTTCTTTCTTTCTTTCTTCCTTTCTTTCTTTCTTTTTTTTGGGGTGGGGGCGTATTTCAAGACAGGGTTTCTCTGTGTAGCCCTAACTGTCCTGAAACTCGCTCTGTAGACCACACTAACCTTGAATCTGAGATCTGCCTGCCTCTGCCTCTTGAGTGCTGGGATTAAAGACTTTCGCCACCACTGCCTGGCTTCAGAAGGGCAGAGTTACTACTGGGAGAAAACGCACAGCCCTTGTCCCTAAATCTTAGTTTCTCTGCCCTCACTGGCTAGGTCTTTGGGTCAATCCCTGTCTCAACTATGCCTCCATTTCCTTGTCTATAAAACTATGGTGGAGGAGCCAGGCAGTGGTGGTGCACACCTTTAATCCCAGCACTCAGGAGGCAGAGGCAGGCGGATCTGTGAGTTCGAGGCCAGCCTGGTCTACAAGAGCTAGTTCCAGGACATAGCTAGGACTGTTACACAGAGAAACCATATCTGCCCTTTGAGGATGGGGGACATTGAGAGGCATAAGCAGGTCTTGCCTGGCTTTCACCACACACCAGGAGCTGGGTAACCAACCAGCACTGAGCCTCACACCAGACAGGCCCCGGCACTCACGGAACTCTCCATCCCACGGAAGGACATGAACACAAGACAGATACAGAAAACCCTGTGGCTCATGATGAGGGCAAAGGCAAAAAGCAGAAGGGCCACGCAGACAGAATGACCAGGTGCTGACCCGGTGTCACACAGGGAAAGGCTCCTGGAAGAAGGGACACTTTAGCTGAGGCATGGAGGATGAGGTAGCCTTCAGGGCAAAGAGCGGCAAAGAGAGCATCCAGATGCAAAGGCCCAGACGCAGGAATCTCTTGGCATTCCAAGGAATTTCAGCCAGGTCGGCATGGCCAGGGTCAACTGGGCCATGAAGGGAAGAGAGGAGACCTGGGAAGACTCAGGATCAAGGTTCTCATCGGGGTGCCGTGGGCAGTTTTAGACAGTGGGGTGTCATGATCGGGTTTCTGTCCAGCTGCCTGTGGAGGTCAACTCTCTACGAATTCATCACGGCGCTTCAAGAAGCCGCCAGTATTTTTAGCCGGTGCCCAGTCTCTGCAAAGCCAAACTTCCCTTTATTGGTCATAAATTTACTGCTTTTGGGTTTTAAGGGGAGCCCCCTTCTGCCTCGTAGCTGAGGGTTAGCGAGGCAATGAGAGCCTTCCAGTCAAGAATGTCACAGCGGAGGGGAAGTGACGGGAGGGAGAAGAGGGTCCCCAGGTCCATCTCACCTGCTCCCAGGATGTCTTCCTACCTGTAAAGAAGGCAGCTGAAGCTGTGGTAGCACACACCTGTCCTTCCAGCATTCTGAAGGCTGAGGCAGGGGGATCACAAGGTTGAGGCCAGAGTGAGGTACATAACAGGCATCTCTTCAACAAAAGAAAGCGCATGATGGCTACAGACTGTGATTTTAGCACTTCAGACGCTGAGTCAGGAGGATTGCCATGAGTCCAAGGCCAGCTTGGAGACCCTGTGTCAAAATACCAAAATAATGAACACAATAAAATGATGAAGGCCGGGCGGTGGTGGCGCACGCCTTTAATCCCAGCACTCCGAAGGCAGAGGCAGGTGGATCTCTGTGAGTTTGAGGCCAGCCTGGTCTACAAGAGCTAGTTCCAGGACAGGCTCCAAAGCTACAGAGAAACCCTGTCTCGAAAAAAAAATAATAATAATGGATGTGTTGGCTCTCTCCTACACGCATCCTCAGTTTGGAGCCACAGAGAACAGCTTTTAACCCACTCCAAAGCTGCGCCCACAGTTCGTTATTTCTTCCAAGAACTCGAAGGGCAGGCTTCGTACCCAAGGTTTCCATCATCCTGGGGTCTGTGTCTCAGCTCGGATTTTGCCTCAGACATCTCCACTGCCCTGTTGAACACAAACGGATGCTTGCTACACCCTCTAGTGGGCTCTTCCCTTTCCCCACCTGGCTCCTTCTGGCTTCTCAGCAAAGTCACCTCCATCTTTCCTTCTCTGCTTTGCCTCGGTTGTCAACTGAGGGGATACAGCACCACCTAGGAGATGGGCTTCGGGCACCCCAGAAGGGGCTGTCCTAATATGGGTAATCAAGGCCCTGGTGTGTGACAAAACTTCTCCTGGGGAAATGAAACACACACCCCAGATAGGAAACCCAGGACAGACACAAAGTCCAGCTCGGTAAACCAGTGAGTTTTATTGAGGTCACCTACAGGAATATGGATGAGGGGTTATTTACAGGGGCAGAAATGGCTCAAGGACAGCTGCGTCACCAAGAGCCACCCCACCATGGTGACAGCTCACAAAGCTGGGAACCTGGAGCACACTGCACAACCTGCAGGCTGCTCCACAGGTGGGAGAATGTCCTTTCCAGGGGGCTCAGTTGGTCTAAACCCCTTCCAGGCAGTTTGCTGGTTCCTGATTCTTCCTGGCAGCTTTTCCCTTCTGAGCATCTTTATGTCTTATCCCCCTTCATCTGATCAGGACTCTCAACTTTGATGGTTTACTCTGGTAGGGAGGGGCCTAATGCATCTAGTCAGTTTTAGGGACTTCCTGAAGCTACTTCGGGTTGTTTATCTTCCTGTTTAAAGAGCATCTGTTATACACTGGTGGGAAGACCTGGCAGCTATGGGCAGCGCCATCCCCTGGCCTGTATAAAAACGAGACCAAGCGCTGGGTTTAAGCATTCATCCGGCCGCTGCCTGGGGATGCCATGCAACCAGGTGTCCAGGACTCCTGTCCAAACTTCACATCTGATCCATCCCAGGTACCACAAGCTCTCCTTCCCAAAGATGGCATCATCTAACCTCCACCTCTTCCACTGCCTAAGACAGAACCACCAGTTTTTGCCTGCCATTATGACCCAACCCCTCTTCATGCCCTGACCCCTCTCCATACCCCAACCCTCTCCATGCCCCAACCTCTCTCCATGCCCCGACCTCCCTCCATGTCCCCAGCCGTTAGTCGGGAGTCAGGGAAAGGGTTAAGAAGAGAAGGCATAGAGTGGTGAGATGCGTCACATATCCAATGCTGGTAGGAAAGTCAGATGAAAATTGATTTAGCAGCCCCTTCCCTGTGGCCACTTCCCTGGACCTTACGAAGTGGGTCACAGCTCCCCTGGTGGACGGAAATGAAATGACAGCCCACCCGGTACCTTGTGGTAGCGCTTCAGAGCACTGGATGCAAAGCTTGAATCCTGCCTCGCCGAGGCTTGTGCCTTCACCGGCTCCTTTAATGCTCTAACCTTTAACCCTGCGCTCAGTGCTGTGGGCAGGCTCGCTTTACAGGCCCGGAAACTGGGGCTCAGAGAGGAGCTGTTGGGATGGGGATCAGCCAGCCTGTACCCTCGCCTGACTTCCAACCACAGTGTCAGCTCCTCCTTCAGTTGGGTACTAGACTAGAGGCTGGCCAAGTTAAGGAGGGGACTGGCTGGGACTGAATCCTAGGAGCCACGGGCCACTGGTCTCAGCTGTGGGGAGGACCCGGACATCATTACAGCAGAGTGGGGCGCATGCGCTTAGGAAGGCGTGGGCAAGAGAACGCCAAGGGGAAGAAAGACACCAGAGCGGGGAGAGACCATGATGTGCCTGTGTTTGGGGGTGGGGGGGTGGGGAGCAGACAAAAATCACAACCAAGGCTAAAGGCAGGGGGATGAGGCAAGAGCATCAGGGCTCTGGGCAGTCCCCAGCTAGATTTAACAGGTGGCTGGCGGGTGGGGTGCACTGAACAAATGATGTGTCCCACTTGAGTAATAGGGTGATGTTAGATTGCATTCACTGATTCAGCAAAGCTTTGGTCAGGTTCTGACCAAAGTGATGAGAACACAGAGGAAAAGGTGGGAGCACACTGGGGAGGGGAGAGAGAGAGAGAGAGAGAGAGAGAGAGAGAGAGAGAGAGAGAGAGAGAGAGAGAAAGAAGAAGAAGAAGAAGGAGGAGGAGGAGGAGCAGGAGCAGGAGCAGGAGCAGGAAGAGGAGGAAGGACCATAAAGACATAAAGGCTTGGCTAGTAATGGGGGTGAGGAGCCGGTGAGAGTGGCCGAGCAGCAGCAGCATCCTAGGAACCTTGGGCAAATCTTCTGTGACTAGCCCCAAACTCCCTGTGCAGCCCAGGCTGACCTTGGACTCCTGATTCTCCTGCCTCCACCTCCCCAGAGCTGGGATGGCAAGTGTGTGCCACTCCACACAGCCTGAGAAACAGTATTTTGTAACCAAAGCTCAGGCCCAGCTTGGTAAACTTCCTGAAGATCGTGTAATTGCATGTTTAAAATGAACAAATGTTGTGTTCTATAAATTCTACCTTGTTGTTGTTTTTAAAATACACCTGGGGAGGCAGAAGAGATGGCTCGGTGGCTGAAGAGAGCATTGTGCCCATGGAGAGGAGTCCACATCATCCCAGAGTCTCACATCCACCTGAATTCTAGCTCCGGGGATCCCACACCCTCTCCTGACTTCTGAGGGACGCTTGCTCTCGTGTCCACATTCTCTCTTCCACACACATTACACATAATTTAAATTAAAAATCTTTTTTTTAAAAAACACAACTGGGGCTAAGAAAACATGAAGTCTCAATTTTCCCAGCGGCTCTGAATCTCAGAAGGGAGAATATTCCAGATGGAGGGTGAGAGAGAAACCAGGCACTTGGCGGGAGGGGCTGGCCTCACAGTTGGACTGTTTGGATTCTCTGCGTTGACTTGACTCTTGCTCCAGGAGGTTGCCTGTGCATTCTGGAGCAAATATCTCCATTCCAGGAAGAAGGCCAGCCTCACTTTTCAGACGGGGAAACTGAGGCTCAGAGGGGTCAAGCAGTTTACCCAGACTCATGACCATTAAAGCGTAAAAACTGAGAGAGTTACACTCCAGGGTTGTCTGCTCCAGAGCCTGGGTTCCTTTCTACAGCAAACGTCAAGAGTCTTTGCTCAGGATCCCGTGCTACCCACGCGTCGGCGCTTCGCCGGCGCCACCTGCTGGCCACTTGAAGGAAGCTCCGGCTTCTAGCGGTGCCCTCCCTTAATAGTCTCCTTCCTCCCTTCCAGTGTTTTCTGCCTACATCTCCCAGAGGCTTGTAGTCAGGAACAGCTGTCTAGCTTCATCTTCGCGACAAGGAGACCAAAAGACTTCTCAAAGATGACCCAGAGAAGCAGAGGGAGACCCAGGTGTACTGGGACCACCCACCTATGCAGTTTGGAGCCAGTCCCTCTGCGGGCTGGTTTACATGCCAGGCAAATTGTTTGCTGGCACAGGGGCTTATTATGCAGCAGGCCAGCGGTCCCCCTCATATATTCGTGTGTGTGTGTGTGTGTGTGTGTGTGTGTGTGTGTGTGTACGCGTGCGTGTGTGTCTGCTTAGCTTTTACTCTTTACCCTTTTGTTTTGAAAACAAAACCCAAACAATTTGCTGTAACCACTGTGCACTGTTTGGGGTGTGACTGGGTGGTAACTCACTTGCAAGACCCTTAATTCAATCTGTAGCAACAAAAAAATAAAATAACGAGTAAGTATGTGAGTTAGGAACCATTAGTTCCAAGCAAGAAATGATAGTAAGAAATAATAAGAAAATGGATGGGGGTCTGGACAGACGGCTCAGCAGGTAAAGGTGCTTTCTTCTACCAAGCCTGACTACGGAGTTCCATCCCCGGGACCTACGTGGTAGAAAGAGGAATCCCACTCACCAAAATTGTCTTCTGACCTCTGCATGTTCGTACAGTGCTTGTGTGCCCAGAAACATACATACGCCACGCACAAATAAATGGAGAAAGGAAATTTCAAAAGATCAATAGAAGATAATCAATAGAAAAAATAATAATAAGGGTTCGCAAGATGGCTGAGCCAGTAGAGACACTTCCCACCAAGCCTGATGACCGAACTTGCGTCCCTGGCACCTATGTGGTGGAGGGAGAGACCCGTGTCCCTCAAGTTGTCCTCTGACCGCCACGCTCACACCCTGGGACATGCGACAGCTTGGAAGAGGGGGTCCTCTCACTCTTTCTCCCTCCAGGCCGCTGTCTCTCTGTCCCTCAGTCCCCTTGCAGACCAACTCTCCACTGTACTCAGTGTTCCTGATGTAGTAACCAACAGCTCTCCTTCTCTCCTCCTCCCCTAACTACCTGTGCTGATTTACTAACTGACCCTGAACCTACTAGCTTCCCATCAGGGCTCAAGTCTCCAGACCCATTTCCCTAAGTGGTTCAACAGAACTTTCTGTGAGACTGAACATGTCCTGCGCCTGTTGTGTTTGGTGTGGAAATGTAGCTACTGGTAACCAGGCAAATGCCTGCAATCCCAATACTTATAAGGCTGAGACAGGAGAATTTCGAGTTCCAGGACAGACAGGGAAGAGCCTGTCTGTCCTGGAACCTGAGGAGGCCAGAAAAGAGCAAAGAAGCCTCCAGGGGCTGGAGTTAGAGATGGTTGTAAATGCGCATGCTTTTAATCCCAGCACGGGGGAGGCGGAGGCAGGCGGATCTCTGAGTTCATGACCAGCCTGTTCTACAGAGAGCATTTCAGGACAGCCAGGGAAACAAAGAGAACAGAAAAAGAAAGAGAGTGGGGGTAGGGAGGGAAGGAAAGAAGAAAGGAAGGGAGGGAGGGAGGAAGGAAGGAAGGAAGGAAGGAAGGAAGGAAGGAAGGAAGGAAGGAAGGAAGAAAAAAAACTGGGCTGCTTTTGGAGACCACACTTGGTCTAAATGGCCTATATCATCCCAGCAGCTTAAGGAAAGACCCTCTAAGGCTGGAGAGATGGCTCAGTGGGTAAGAGCACTGGCTGCTCTTCCAGAGAGACCTGGGTTCAATTCCCAGCATCCACATGGCAGCTCACAACTGTTTGTAACTCAAGTTCCAGTGGATCTGACTCCCTCACACAGACATATGTGCAGGTCAAATAGCAACACACATAAAAATTAATAAATAAATAGAAGTTACATTTTTTTTTAAAAAAAAAAAGAAGAAAAGCCCCTCTTATGTTTATGAGTCAGGGTCTCTCATTGGACCCGGTGTTCACCAATTTGGCTATTCAACAAGCCCCAGATATCCATCTCCTCAGTCCAGGAGTTACAGGCATACACCACTGGTCCTCATGCTTGCCAAGCAAGTATTTTACAATAATAATTGTATTGGGCCGGGCGGTGGTGGCGCACGCCTTTAATCCCAGCACTCGGGAGGCAGAGGCAGGCGGATCTCTGTGAGTTCGAGGCCAGCCTGGTCTACAAGAGCTAGTTCCAGGGCTGGAGAGATGGCTCAGTGGTTAAGAGCACTGTCTGCTCTTCAAAGGTCCCGAGTTCAATTCCCAGCAACCACATGGTGGCTCACAATCATCTGTAATGAAATCTGGTGCCCTCTTCTGGCCTACAGGCATGCCTGCAGGCAGAGTAATGAAAATACTGTATACATAATAAATAAATTAAAAAAAAACAAAAAACAAAGAGAATGTTTAAAAAAAAAAAAAGCTAGTTCCAGGACAGGCACCAAAGCTACAGAGAAACCCTGTCTCGAAAAACCAAAATAATAATAATAATAATTGTATTGTAAGCTGTCTCCCCAGCACCTCTCTGCTTGTTTGTTTGGTTTTGTTGACAGAGGGCATCAGGTAACCACGGTCAAACTTAAACTCCTGATCCTCCTGCCCCCCCTCCCAAAGTGCTGGGATTATAATACTGGCTTGCACTGCCACACCCAATTGAAATACCAGAATTCCATGCTAGCAATCTTTTGAAAAATTTTCAACCTAATGAGCGAAAATGTATTGCTTTTCTGTTCCCTTGGGTGAGACTATACATTGTTTTTGTTTTGTTTTGTTTTCTGTGTGTTTATTGAGACTGCAAAGTCATTGTTATGGGCATTGCTTATGTGTGTCCTTCCCCCATTTTGCTACTAGGTAGGTGGCTTTTTATTTATTTATTTTAAAGCAATGTGTAGAGCCTATTTGGATGTAAGGGTCTCTCTGTGTAGCCCTGACTGTCCTGGAACTAGCTTTGTAGACCAGGCTGGCCTTGAACTCACTGAGATCCGCCTGCCTCTGCCTCCCAAGTGCTGGGATTAAAGGTGTGTGCCACCACTCTAAGCTTTTCGAAGGTTTCCAAGCTGTGCTGCTTCAGGATGGGGGATGGGAAGAGGAGACCAACCAGAGAGGAACCCATGTTCCACCTCCATCCCAGCTTGCTCAGCCTTGCACATAGTGTTATTTGAAGATTAGGTCTGTGGCTAAAACATGAATGAGAATCTGACTTCTGCTGGGGGCTGGAGAGATGGCTCAGTGGTTAAGAGCTTTGCCTGCTCTTCCGAAGGTCCTGAGTTCAATTCCCAGCAACCACATGGTGGCTCACAACCATCTGTAATGAGATTTGGTGCCCTCTTCCGGCCTGCAGGGATACATGAACACTGAATACATAATAAATTAAAAAAAAAAAAAGAATCTGACTCCTGCACTCAGGAGGCACAGGAAGGTGGATTTCTGTGAGTTCAAGGGCAGCCTGGTCTACAGAGTGAGTTCCAGTACTGCCTCCAAAGCTACCTCAAAGAAAACTTGTCATGCAGCAGGGTGGTGGTGCACGCCTTTAAATCCCAGCACTCTGGAGGCAGAGGCAGGTGCATCTCCCTGAGTTTGAGGCTAGCCTGGTCTACAGACAGAATATTGTATACATAATAAATAAATATTTTTTAAAAAAGAAATTGAATGGGATAAATAGGTAGATTACTGTGAACTTACACCAATAATAATAACAACAGTGAGTAATAGTGTAAGGAGCCGGACAGGATCACCATTACAAGATGGCGCTGACATCCTGTCTTCTTGGAAATAAACAACTCCATATTTGGCTAAGCCTTTGAGAGCTGCGTGTCCCCCGCTTCCCGCATGCGCGGTGGATAAGAGTCCCTGGGCCTATCCCGATGCAGTCTGGTGTCAGCTGTTGGTGGCAGCCAATCACAGGGCGACCTGTGTGCCATTTTCATATATAAGCAGCTGCCTTAGGGCTCTCGGGCCCCCTTTGCTTCATGCTCTCTCTCAACCAAGGGCACTCCAATAAAGCGTGATCTGAGAAGAATCCTCGTGTGGTGGTGGTTCTTTCTCACTGGTTGAGAAGTCTGCCGCATAATAGAGTGAACACTAATGAGCTATTATTTATAGACAAGTTAATTGGTATAAGTTCTTGTATATTGATACAAGTTCAAATTATATTTGTTATATTAAATCTTCTCCTATTTCTATTTACAATATTTGTACACCAATGCAGTTATTTTGTCAGATTGTATGCATGCATGTTTCTACCTCTATTAAAGACATTTTGTATATTTTGTACAATTTTTGGATATATTTATCATATTATATTATACATTTCTACCTCTAATCAAGAGACTTATACATTATTTAAATTTTGAGGTTATTTTCCTCATTTGCTACACAGCTGTTTAAAGATTGTTTAATATTCTAATATAAAGTCAGTCTTTAAGTTATATAGGTATTGAGCATTATAGGTCAATAATCATCCATGTTTGTCATACTTATAGTCAGACTAATCAGGTTCTTTAGATACATAGAGATTGTATTATGCATAGACAGGTAATCTTCAACCACTTTAAAGAACTGTAGAATATGGCATTTAAATACTTAGGGTTCTGTTGACGTGAGACACGATTGCTCCTGATAGTCTTGATCTATTCCTGAGAGAATTTGAACATTGAAGACACTTTATTTGGAAATTATTTTCTTCTTGACAAAACTGGCCTTTGGGCAAGGAACTGCCCATGTCGACCACTGACAAAATGTATGGTGTCCAGACTGGACAAGCAGGATACAAGAAAAAAGACTACCAAACCTTGACAAGACAGGGTAAGATGATTTTGAAATTTTTCCTGCCTCTAAAAATGGTCTGTCAGTTACTCTGGGCCTTAGACAAAGTTGGTTGCTCCAACACTGCAAATGAGACTTTGGGTGATTGCTCAGGCAGTCAGTTGTCTCTGTTATCTACTGCACATTTTAGATGCTGCTTGACTGCACTTCCTGCCTACTCAGGTAATATTATCTCCCTTCTCAGGCCTTCGATGGGGTTGAAGACTAGATAGTCATAGTTAGCCAAGCCATTTCTTTTTTTTTAAATATATTTATTATGTATACAGCCTGCATGTATGTCTGCACACCAGAAGAGGGCACCAGATTTTATCATAGATGGTTGTGAGCCACCATATGGTTGCTGGGAATTGAACTCAGGACCTCTGGAAGAGCACTCAGTGCTCTTAACCTCTGAGCAATCTCTCCAGCCCCCCCCCCAAGCCATTTCTAATACAAGACTTAGACTCCTTAGGCTAAAATAATTATTAAAACATTTAGCGTATGTTTCTTGCTTACTATTGTTTATGCTGGTTGTAATTCTAATTTTTATACTTGATATCTGTTCTTATTGTATATAATTTTGTATTGGTTTTGGAACTCTGTTATTTAGACAAAAGGGCGAGGTGATAGGGAACCTCCTTCAACCAATAGCCTTTGAGAGACTGGACCAGGTTGGGAGTGGCCTGGGGTACCAAAAAGCCTGCGGGTCCATCCTCTTGTTCTCTCTCCCTGCTTGCCACACCTGGATTCCGTTCCTGTTCCTCATTGTGAACTGTGAGTTTCCCTTTAGTAAAGAACACCTTATATACCCTATTCAGAGCTGGTGTGGGATTATTTGATTCACATTTCCCCCCATCTGGTGCGTTCCCCATTACAGACCCTCTAAAGAACACCCTTAGAATCCAGGCAGAGGCTGCGACTTGGAACCCTCCAAGCAACCTTTCCTTTGGGAAGGAGACAAAGAACTCTCGCTCATCTCCCACCGACCCTTCTCCGTGTCCCGTCGCTTCTTCCTTCCTGCTCTCCCTCTTTGCTGATTTCTTAGAGGGTGAGACAGATAAAGAACTTGGATGACCCACCTGCTTTCTGTCCTTTTTCTGCTTTCTTCAATCTTCCCTAGCTTTAGAGTCCCCTGCTCCGCTCCACAGAACTCTCGTCTTGATTGACAAGTGAGGTGTTTGCTCTGCTCAGGAGCTGCCAGTAAGAACCAGTGAAGATTGCTGAGCCAGGCTTGTTATGGTTCGGTCTACTGACCCTTCTTTAGGATCTCCCCACTTGCCCTCTCGGGGAGGCTGTGGGCACCGTCCACACCTCAGCACCAAGGACAGTGTTCAGGCAACATTCAGATTCTCACGTGGTGATTGAACAAATTTGCTATCTGTTGCTATTATTCTAGATATTGCCTGGGATCACTGGACCCTATGTATCAGAAAACTCAGAGATAATTGTTTTGTTGGGAATTTATCCTAATTAAGTGATCTAGGATATATTCGAAGATTTATCAACCAAGAAGCTTAGAACAGTTTTTAGTAAAAATCAAAAATAAAGAGTCATAGCCAGGTGGTGGTGGTGTATGTCCTTAATTCCAGCACTTGGGAAGCAGAGGCAGGTGGATCTCTGTGAGTTCCAGGCCAACCTGGTCTACAAGAGCTAGTTCCAGGACAGGAACCAAAGCTACACAGAAGAACCCTGTCTTGAAAAAACAAACAAAAAACAAGAAATGAAGACGGGGCAGGGATGCCTGAAGCCCCAACCCCTTCTTCTCTGTGCTAGTGGTCATTGTACTTGATGTCAGGGTTTAGGTCCAAACTCCAAAGCAGTTTCTGAGTTTATCCATCTTTAAGACGGAGATGATGCTGACTGCATTTATCCATCATTTAATTTAAGATTTATTTTATTTTATGTGCATTGGTGTTTTGTGTGAGGGTGTTAGGTTCCCTAGAAATGAAGTTACAGACAGTTTTGAGCCACCATGTGGGTGCTGGGGATTGAATCTGGGACCTCTAGAAGAGCAGTCATTGCTCTTAACCACTGAGCCATCTCTCCAGCCCCGCATTTATCCCTCTTTAAGAGATGATGCTGACCGCCTAGACTGGTGTGGATCTGTGAAGTCGCAGAGAAACAAGTGCATTGTCAAGACCAATAGAAGAGCCAGTCTCCACCCCACCCTCACGGAGAGCTGGGGGAAGGCTGGGGTTGTCATCTGACCTGATCCTTAGCCAGTCTCCAGGCCGTGGGTAATCTACTTCTGACACTCGGCTGTTCCCTCCAAGGAAGATGAGGACATACTCTTTTTCTTACAAGTCTGAGTTATGTTTATTTATTATCTGAGATTGTGTCTCATAGTCTGAAGCTGGGACTTCTGACCCTCCTGCCTCTACCTCCCAAGCCCTAGGATTATAGACACATGACATCACATCCAGTCTTCTGGTTCTGGGCATGTGCCCTGATTTGCCTTAACTGTCAACTTGAGACAGCCTACAAGTCACCTTAGGGGGAGAAGCCTCAATTGAGGAAATTGCCTAAATCCAGCTGGTCTGTGGGCACGCCTAGGAGGGTTATCTTCATTATTAACGGATGCAGGATGGCCCATCCCACTGTGGGTGGGTCCATTCCCTAGGCAGGTGGTCCTGGGCTACGTAATAAAGCTAGCAAAGCGTGATGCTGAGGTAGAACCAGCAAGCTGCATTCCTCCAGGGTTTCCATTTCGGCTCCTGCCTTGAGTCCCTGTCTCTGAGTTTCCCTTGATGTAATCCTGTAAGACATTAGATGAAATAAACCCTTTCCGACCCAAAGTTGCTTTCTGTCATTGTGTTTGATCTCAGCAATAGAGTGAACATAAAACAGAGTGGAACCCAGGGCTTTGTTTGTGCTGGGCAAGTGCTCTACCAACCGAGCTACATCCCCAACTATATTTTTTTGTTTGAATTATTTATTTATTTTGGTTAATGTGGCATACATAGGTGCAATACCATGCTTGTAGAAGCCAAAAGATAGCTGCAGGGGTCGGTTCTCTCCTCCTACCATGTGAGTTCTGGGTCTCAAACTGAGGTCTTCAGACTTGGCAGGAGACTCAGTTTTCTCTAGTACGTTTTCATTGATAAATTACCCAATCCCAAGTGGTCAGCCCTACACACACAGACATATGAGCAACACTAGATGGACTCAGTGTGTTACACACACACATATAATAACTGAAGAGGAGGTCACAAGTTTGAAAGGAAATAGGGATGAGGGATGAGCTGTGGAGAAATGGCGGGAGTGGAGATGATATCAATACAGGGCTCATGTAGGAAATTCTTTAACAATTATTAATTAATTACATTGAGCTACATTGAGTATGTATAAGTTGCATGTTGCCATGTCAGATGTGTGACGGTTACAACTTTGTGAGGCTGGTTCTCTCCTTCCACCTTTACACAGGTTCTGGGGATTGAACTCAGGTCACCGAGCTTGCCTGGCGAGAACTTTACCTGCCTTGCCAGCCCCATTCCAAGTCTTGAAGAAGCGCCCCCACCTTGCTGTGCCATTCACGGGGTCTAAGTGACAGCCCTGTTCTGATCTGGGAAGACCATGAAGGAACTGACTCCTCTTCAAGTCGTGATGCGATGCTTCGGATGGCAGGTCAGGAAACCCCTGAGGAAGAACCGGAAGTGGAGTTTTCCCTGAGGATGATGACGACTCTGAGGACCCTGAAGCGAGAAGCAACAGCAGAAGCCGTTTAAAGAGGATTCCCACTGGGATGGCACGTCTGCTGCCCCTTCACAGCAGGCTCCTCCCCAGATACAAGCCCCTCCCAAGCCTGGACAAATGCCTGCCCCACTCTTACGGCCTCCTGGGCCACCTCCAGGGGCTCCTCCATTCCACCTGGAATATCTGGAATTCAAGGACCTTTACCACGACTTTTAGCTCCAGGGCCAGCACCAGACCGACCTCCTGGCCCTCCCCCAGGTTCATCTCCAGGTCTTCCTCCTGCTCCCCTTCTCGAGGACCTCCACCAAGGCTACCTCCTCCTGCACCTCCAGGTATCCCTCCTCCTCTTCCAGGCATGATGCGCCCACCCTGGGTGCTTCCTCTCGAACCTGTCCCCCACCCCCGGGCTTTTCCAGCCAGCTCCCTTGCCCAACCTGGGGGTGTTGAGTGCCCCACCCAGCCTCATTTAGCGACTCGACTTAAGCAAGTGCAGTCACCATCGAGAAGAAAGCCACAGCGACCATCAGCGCCAAGCCCAACATCACCAATTCCAAGGCAGAGGTCAACGGTTTTGTGCCCACTGCACTGAGAGTGCACTGGGAGGATAAGGGGGCTACTGCTGTCCCCCCAAAGGAGGTCAGAGGGTGATTCCGCTGTGCCTGTTGCCAAAACAGCCCCCAGATCTGGTCTTTCTGTTCCTGTCCCAGTACAAGCTAAAGACGATGTTTTTGGAGCGTTCATAAGAGGCAGTGTCCACCGTCGGGGTTTCCAACTTCAGTCCCGGGCCTCCTGTCACTTGCCTTGCTGGGGTTCCCTCCCTGCACAGGGCGTTTCTCTACAATAGACCGGGACGGGAAGCTCTGCTACTGAAACACGTTCTCTAGGACGCCACCATTTCAGCCCCTTTCTTACCCTCTCCATTTTGGGGATTACATCAGAGAGTTCTTAGTTATTTGTAGACTCTGGGTTTCTCCGCTATGGGCACTGGAGTAGAGATTTCTGGGGGGAAAGGTTTATTTCATCTTGACTTTTGTGTTTGAGTTATTTAATATTTTCCTGTAAATATTTTGTAATATTTTACTTGTAGTGAAATGGATTACAATGTCATTTCTTATTTCCAAGCAGAATATGTGAGAAGAAAATGTACAGTTCTCGGTTTAAAGTCGTTTCCCACGACCTAACCTCTGAGTCTTTCATGGAGAAATAAAATGTTCCATACAAATAAATGAATAAATTGACTATAATCTGTCTATTTATTTATTTAATTAATTTTTTTTTGTTTTTGTTTTTCGAGACAGGGTTTCTCTGTGGTTTTGGAGCCTGTCCTGGAACTAGCTCTTGTAGACCAGGCTGGTCTCGAACTCACAGAGATCCACCTGCCTCTGCCTCCCGAGTGCTGGGATTAAAGGCGTGCGCCACCACCGCCCGGCTTATTTATTTATTTTTTAAATTTTGCTTATTTTACTTATATGGGTGTTTTGCCTACCTACATATGTGTGCTCCGCTTGCATGACTGTGACCTGTAGATGCCAGAAAGGGGTCTGTCCTGGAACTGGAGGTACAGCCGGTTTTGAGATGCTCTGTACATGCTGGGAACCAAACCAAGGTCCTCTGCAAGAAGAACCTTCTCGCTAGCCCAGTGCACAGCTGGTTTAATGAACCTTGGGCGGTGTCATCACTCAAGAACCACCAGGTCCTGAGACTGTTCACAGAGTCACGGACTCTAGGTAGGATGAATAAGTCTACCTGGTTTTCATAAGCGTTAGACAATCCAAGACCTGATACTGCTCCGGAGATGACTGCAGTTCCCAGGACTGTCCACTAGGAAGCGCTGCGCCGTGACAGTCATGTCGCTCTTCCTCACTCCCATCTCGTTTCCTAGCCCAGCTAAAAAGCCCGCCTCCTAACCCATAAGGCCACGGGGCCGGAAGTCCTACTCTCTCTTCCTGTTCTCCATCATGTCGGTGAGTATGCGAGAGCTTGCTTTGCGTCCTTTTCATCCACCTCCATCCGAGGCCGGCGGGGCCCACGAGGGTGCTCTGGCCGGTGCGCGAAGGAGGTCGGAGCCCGCGATGCTGCTGGCACTGAGACCGGCAGGGCTGTGCGGGCCGCGGGTGCAGGGCTCGCCCGTCACATCGCCTCCCGGTCTAGGAAGGGATCCAGGTCCGCGGCCCCGCGGGCCCCGAGGGTCATGGGGCAGCAGTGAGTGCGAGCGGAGCCTGCCGAGCTCCGTGTCTGTTTTCAGTCCGGGGCCCTGGAAGCCGTTTGGTGCTGGGGAGCTTCTGCGGGTTCCTGTACCCGGGGCCGGGGACAGCTTCGGAAGGGGGAGGGGAAGTCGCCCAGGCGCGTGCGTCCCGTCGGGTTTTTAGGGTTGCATTGCATTCGTCTCTTGTCTGGTTGGCCTTTGATAAGCCGTTGTCTCCGTCACTCTACACGCGGGCCCCCGTAAGGTTCAGGCTTGCTCTGTGTATCCGTGCGGCCCGCCCGTGGAGGAAGAGACACACTTCCGAATTGACCCCCCCCTTCCTGCTAACTAAGCAGATCTGCTGGGACTTTTCTGAGGGCATTCGTAGGACTTGGGACGATGGAAATAAATAAGATGCTGCCGTGGCGAGGACCCTGGCCTCTCCGCTCAGACGGCCGTGAGGATGCTGACGGCCATGTCGCTTTTCTCTCTCGCAGCAAGATCAAGGTGAAAAGGAGAACCCCATGCGGGAACTTCGCATCCGCAAGCTCTGCCTCAATATCTGTGTTGGGGAGAGCGGGGACAGACTGACCCGGGCAGCCAAGGTGTTGGAGCAGCTCACAGGCCAGACACCTGTCTTTTCCAAAGGTGAGTGGTGGTGGCAGGCTGGCCGGGGAGGGCTGCCCTTGATTCTGCTAACCGGAACACCAGCTCAAGCTTTGAAGGAATACCAGCTAGCGTAGGGGTGTGGTATTCGACCGGCTGGCGGGTACCTGGCTGTGCTGCTCGCCTCTGGCTGTAATAGGCTCTCTACGTCAGCTGTGAGTCCCTGTATTGTGGCATGAGAGGAGCGGGTTCTGTTGCATGTGGGGCTTGGGTGAACCGTCATGTGGGGTTAGGTACTGTGCAGACAGTGAGCTTGGGCGAGCTGACCTCAGAACATCTGTACAGTGGTGACAGTAAGCTGTTAGAAAACACAGCTTTTATCAAGGTGTGTTCTTGGGACTGTCACCTGGTTGTCACTTCTGTGCTCTGTCCTGGGGATTGAACCCAGGTTCCTGCACATTGGTGCCATGTTTTTTTGAGCAGCTGGGAGTGGCAGCCTACACCAGTAATCCCATTACCCAGGCTGAAGCAGGAGGATTGCTGCCAGGTAAAGGCTAGGCTGAACTGCATTCGAAATTCTCAGTGAGCATAATAGTTCTCTCTGGCTAGCTCTCGAGACTTGAATGGTATTTCAGGTTCTTAGTCCTGAAGTGTGGCTGAGTAGATTAGAGCTGGAAGGTCTGTTCCCTGAGTTAGAGACAAGTTAACTAACACATTAGAATACCACTTAGAATGTGAGTAGATGCTCTGGTCGTGGAGCTACGTTTGGGGTAGCAGCGCGTGCCGTGGGGGTGTGACATTACCTGACTCTTTGCCTCTGCCTGCAGCTAGGTACACCGTGAGGTCCTTCGGCATCAGGAGAAATGAAAAGATTGCTGTTCATTGTACTGTCCGTGGAGCCAAGGCAGAAGAGATTCTGGAGAAAGGCCTGAAGGTGAGGCTGGTCTGTGTGTAGACGGCTGCAAAGATGGGCTCACACGGAGCAGTGCTGAGCTGCACTTTGGTTGGTGTTTTAAAGATGCCCGTGTGTTCTTTGGGTTCCTGTTCTTTCTTTGCTTGGGTTTTTTTTTTTTCCTGCCCTTTGGCATTTGGGATCATTTGATGGAATCTGTAGGTGGGGGGTGGGTTTTGTTTAGGGGAGGGGATGGTCTGGTCTCCTGGCCAGGTTGCATAGACTTGGTTTGGCTCTGGCCCTTCTGGGTGTTCATTGGAGCGTGTATTGGCGTGGCTCTTTTTTTTTCTTTTTTTTTTTTTTTTTGGCTTTTTGAGACAGGGTTTCTCTGTAGCTTTGGTGCTGGTCCTGGAACTAGCTCTTGTAGACCAGGCTGGCCTCGAACTCCCAGAGATCTGCCTGCCTCTGCCTCTCGAGTGCTGGGATTAAAGGCGTGCGCCACCACCGCCCGGCCTGGAGCGTGTATTGGCGTGGCTCTTGAACATGGTGAATAGCACGATTGCTGCGTTTTCTCCTCAGGTGCGGGAGTATGAGTTGCGGAAAAATAACTTCTCAGATACTGGGAACTTCGGCTTTGGGATTCAAGAACACATTGACCTGGGCATCAAATATGACCCAAGCATTGGGATCTACGGCCTGGACTTCTATGTGGTATGGCTCCTTACCCTTTCCCTAGCTACCTGGCGGGGGGCTACTGCTCCTCTCTGTTGGTCACGGTACTCTTGCTGTTGGGATGTTGTGTGCCTTGTGTCTTGTCTGCGCGTATGTCCCTCTTATGAGGAAGGGCTTTTTTTTGTGTGGCAAGTGTAGAAGTTCAGCACCATATAACACAGCCTGGTCCCTGCCATTGTGAAGCTTTCTGGGCCGCTGGACTGTGGCGGCCCTGTCTTCTCCAGTCTTCCCCTAAGGCTTATGAATTCCATGCAGAAGGCATAGAAATAGGTGTGGGCTCAGGTAGGGGTTTTCGTGTGGCGATGGCTTTGCTGCCAGAGTTTTTCTTTCATAAGAGTAAAGAGGCAGAAGTGAAAGTGAGAGACCCTGGCACCTAAAACTTAGACACCTAGACATCCGTGAAGGTGAGAACTCAAGAGGTTAGAGCAGCAGAGCTTTGGGGAGTGTTCTGAGCAAAGGGGGTGAATATGTGTTTTTCTGTGCTTTGTAGAACTTAAATGCTTCCTCATTGTACATGTTATAGGTTTTGTTTTAAGGCAAAGTCCTTGGTTTGTAGCCCAAGCAGGTCCTGAGCTCCATCGAAATCGCCTGTGTGTTAAGATTCTGGGATCTACTGGCACACAGCTGGGTTTATTGTCCTGACCCACACCAACACATCAAAATTTATTTTTATGTGTATGGATGTTTCTACCTGTATACATGTGGGTGCCTGTGGAAGACAGGGCAATCATAGCCTCCTAGAGGCTGGAGTTTACAAGGTGGGAAGCAGTTGTGTATCCTCAACACACTTGGCAAGGGGTGGGGAAGGAGAAAGGGGTGAAGGTTCCAGCCTGCCGAGCATACATGTGTAGTGTAATGTTCTCCGGAAGCTAAGGGCGGTTCTGCCGACTCAGGGGTGTCCCAGTCCAGTAAGTTTTTAGACACCTTGAAGATGGGTCTCTAGTATGTGTCTTGTCCATCTTCAGTTGACCCTAAACTGGATAGGTGACTGTTGGTTGTTCTGGCACAGGTGCTGGGCAGGCCAGGTTTCAGCATCGCAGACAAGAAGCGCAGGACAGGCTGCATTGGGGCCAAACACAGAATCAGCAAAGAGGAAGCCATGCGCTGGTTCCAGCAGAAGGTAAAGCTGATTTATCTCAAGTGAACTGGTGGTGGTGGTGACTGTTACTGGGATTGAAGGCTATGAAATACAGTGCTGTTTGGAGGGTAGCTTGTTTTAAAGATAGAATATTGGGCGGTTTGTTAAATGATTCCCAGGGTTGGTGGTTGAAAGGAAGGCCCAGGTCTGAGTATAGGTAGCCGGAATCAGAATTTTCAAACGTTAGTCTATGCTGCCGTTCTTGCTGTTGCCTCCTGTTCTGAAAAATACAATCTCTTCTTTTTCAGTACGATGGCATCATCCTTCCTGGCAAATAAATTTTATCCAAAAGGCCAATAAAATTTTTCTCAGAAATGCATGTTACTATTGTGTGTTTGTGAAAGGAGTCTGACCACATTCAAATCCTGGGATCTCAAGCGCTTAAGCCTCAAGGAGAATTGCTGTTGGCGTCCTGGACTCCAGTGTTTCCCTGAGGCTCACAGCCGACCATTGTGCTTGCGTGTCCTGTGGGTGGGCTGTGACCCAGTTTAGATGGGTTTTGAGAGGTATGTGGGGGGTGGGGTTTGGATTTAGTTTAATTAAAGGACAGCACCTCATGTCCCAGTGAGCGTCCCTTGTTGGTGACTTAAGCTTCTGGTGTGGTGCTGAAAACTAAATTTTGAATTCAGAATTAAGTTGCTATTAAAATGAGAAGGTTGGGCATCTGTGGAGGAAAGTCTCGTGGGCCAATTGTCTGAGTTGATTTCCTAGTCCTCCTTTATTAGCATTGCTTCCTCCTCCACAGAAGCAGCAATCCTTGGGACACTGCTAGGCACGTAAGTACAAAAAAAAAGAATTTGTGTTGTGTGTGGAACTTGAAAAGTTGGCTGGCATTTGGTATAAAGACATCTGTAACCCCTGGGCAGTGGTGGCACGCACCTCTAATCCCCGCACTCAGGAGGCAGAGGCAGGCAGATCTCTGAGTTCAAGGCCAGACAGCTCTACAAGAGCTAGTTCCAGGACAGGCTCCAAAACCTCAGTGAAACCCTGTCTGGAAAAACAAAAAATATCTGTAACCAACGGAATAAGGTTTTGTTTTATTCTTCCCCCCCTGATCAGAGGCAGTGGGTGGAGGGCCCAAGTTCAATACCCATAATATTCACATCAAAAGCCAAGTGGACAAAAAACTCAGTGATCTTCCACCATACCCTATTCTTAAACCCCCTCCCCCCAAAGGGTTTCTCTGTGTAGCCTTGGAGCCTGTCCTGGAACTTGCCGTGTTGACCAAGCTGCCTCCTGAGTGATGGGATTAAAGGTGTGTGCCAACCATGCCTAGCTTTAGATTTCATTTTTTTTTAAGGTGCATGGGTGTTTTGTTTACATGTAGGTCTGTACCACGTGTATGCTTGGTGCCAGTAGGGGGCAGAATAGGGCATGTGGTATCTGAGACAAACAGAATTGCAGTTAATGTTGTGAGGTGCTGCATAGATGCTGGGAGTCGAATAGCAAGTGCTCTTTTTAACTCAATCCTCTTGGGTGAGCAAGTGTAATTGATGGCTTATGAGCCCATAGAAAGCTTGTGTTCTGAGACAGTGAAGTCCTCCTAGCTGTGGTCTCCCGTTAACCAGAGTGGCTTGGAACTTGCAGTATGACTGAGTAGGACCTCCACCTCCTTGGTGCTGGGATTTAAGTGCACCACATCCAGTTTTCAGTGCCAGAACTTTGTGTATACCAGGCAAGCATTCTGCCGGCTGAGCCACATCTGCAGCCTCACAGCTACCCTTGGAAACCACTAGCTTGGGATGAGCTGTCATAGGAGCCTGTGTTGTAGAGGTGGCACACAGTAACTTTAAAATATTCTAGAAGCAAGGAAGTTAAGGCCCTGCTACCTTTTGCTCAGTGTCTTTCTTTCCCTTGATGTTTGTATTGAAGGGAGGATTGGTATACAGAATGACAGGTTTGTTTTTTGTTTTAGAGGGTGTCACTCTGTAGCCCTTGGCTGGCTGGATCTCACTATAGATGGACAGTTGAAGTTGGGTCTGACTTTGACTCCCTAGTGCAGGCACCATCTCGTGTGACGAGTGACAGTTTTTACTGTGCCGCTTCTACAAGTCTGTTAGGCTTTACCCATGCTCTTCTATGTTCAGGTTTGTGTGTGCTGTAGTTTTAGATCTGTATTCAATGTATTGACTTGGTTTTAACAATGTGAGTGTGCTGCCCTGTGTTGGGTCCTGACATACTGTGTACGGTTGACCTGGGTTTACATTTGTCTTTGTTTTTCAAAGTTGACTGTATAGCCCCGACTGGCCTCAAACTACCTTTGAATGCTGGAATTAAAGGTGTGTGCCACCATACCTGGCTACATTAGTTACTTTTTAGTTATATTTTTGCAGAAAACAGGTATTGTTTTACAGGACCTGGGAATTGATCCCAGATCTTTGGCAGAAGTGTTCCTAACTGCTGTGCTATCTCCAGCCTTGCGTTGGCTTTACTGAAATTATAGAGCTGAGATTCTGGCTCAGTGGAAGCCATGTAGCTAAGAGGTTAAACTGTTTTAGTCCTGGCTCTTAACTAGCAGTACCATATTGAGGTCGTGGAGCAATAGAAATAGTCACCTAACCAGTGTGCAGCAGCCATGGCTGGGCAGCGAGTGGGTAGACAGGATCGCCTGGGAGTTGACAACTGTTTCCCTTCAGACCTGCAAAGTGGTTTGTCTATGGACTGCCCACATCCTGATGCCAGGAGGAGGTGGGGAGGTTGGGGCTTCACACGCTTGGCTCATAAACTTGGTTTCTTGGCTTTCTTGTGTGGTTATTTTCTCACACACTTAATTACAAAACTTGATAGTTGAGCCCTGTCCATCTTTGGGTTAAGACAGTGAGCATCTGTCCCCGCAGCAGGCCCAGACATGTGGGGCTCCTTTGCTGAGAGTTATTAATCCTGCAGGGTCTTGAGCATGCTAGACCAATGCTTTGCAGCTGAGCTGCATTCTCAGCTCTAGGACTGATTTGTGTGTAATCAGCAGTTTGCTGAATTTCCAAAATTTTTTATGTCAAGCACACTGCCATGAAGGATAATCCCACGTATCCTATAGATTGCAGAGTTGGGGTGGGGGGGATCAGGTGGTGTGTAATGGGTGTACTAGCAATACAGAAAAATGGAGTCCTTATAACAAGGAGAAAAGTGGGATAGTTGAGGCTAGGATGCGGACACAGGAAGTTCAGCCAACCTGCCTTTGGGCCCTGGCTGCTTCAGAAGCAGGGAAACCAGAGAGTGTTTATGTGATTGGTGTTTATCCAGGAGGAAGACCAAAGGGCAAGAGCTGTCTAGAGAATCATTGACTTCAAGGCAGGGGTAGGGGAAGAACACGCCATACCACATTTGGCAGTTGGGGAAACTGGGGTCTACTCAACTTTTAAGAGGGTTCCAAGGGCAGAATTCAAGTCAGGCTTGCTATACAAGCACCTTTACCCACCATTGCCAACCCTGTCCAGGTATTTCTGAAAAGGTTGATAAATTTTAGTCTGCATGGAAATACTGGCTTACACTGTTAAAAATGGTTCTTTGTACTTAGATTGATTTTAGACTAGAATACAGTACTAAGGGACAATACAGTCTCCTTCCCCAGTGGCGATACTAAAAATACAGCTGCTGTCCTAGGCTTTTTCTGCTTTTTTGAGACAAATAATGCTGTGTAGACCAGATGGTGTCGCTCCCCCTGAGCTTTGGGGTTACACACAGCTGCTACTCTCTGGCATTTTTGATGACACGGTATTTTGGGTTTGTTTTTAAGCATAGTTGAGAGAATGAGGAGCCGTGTGCTTTTCCCTTGGAGTGGCTGTGGAGTATTGCCTCCACCCACTTTGGGGAGAAATGCCAGCAGGCCTGTTCCTGGAGATCTCAGCCATTACTGAGAAAACAAACAGGGGAGTTTTTATGTCTCTGACTCTGCTTCTGCTAGGGAGGGCTGCAGAGGAGCCTCTCTGACCTCTATAGATGGTCTGACTTTTTTCTGTAAGCATGAGCTCATCCTGACTTACTGCAGCCTAGTGCTGAGGTGCTCCAGGTAACAGTGGGTGCCAAAGGAGCCTGAGTCCTAAAGAGTTAAGGGCTCCAAAATCACCCACAAACAGTTTTAGGCTGCCAGCCACTGGAGACCTTGTAGTGCCTGGGGGTACAGAGCTACTTGGAGAGCACTTGTTATGGAAACCATAGAGTGGTTGTCAGAGGGGAATCAGCCCAGGGTGCCTAAGGCACCAGCAGGACTCAACTTGGCTCTTGAAGATTTAAGTGTAAAAGATACATTTGTATCAGTCTTTATAACTGTTGTACTTGATAAAATCAGTAGGAGCCTGAAAGAAGCTGGGAAGCTATAGGCATTCAGCAGCTTAACCATGGAGGAAGTCAAATCTCCCTGTTTTCCTTGCTTTGCTAGCATGACTAAAAGTTTGAAAATGATGGTAACCACCATCAAAAGTGCTGCTTTTTTAGCTGGGCGGTGGTTAGAAGCACACCTTTAATCCCAGCACTTGCGAGGCAGAGACCGGCAGGTCTCTGAATTGAGGCCAGCCTGGTTTACAGAAAGACTTCCAGGACAGGCTTCAAAGCTACACAGAGAAACCCTGTCTCTACAAAACAAAACAAGGTGCTGCTTTCCTATTTTAGACAGTTTCATTATGCACTATATGGTGTGGGCTGGCCTGGAACTCGAAATGATTCTGCATTGTCAGATGTTACAGCTGTGAGCCACCCCACCCCTTCCTAGGAATACAGTGGTGTTTGTTTTTTTGCAGGGGCTTTTTTCTTTTCTTAACTCTGCTCAAATGCTACATGAGATGGGTCCTGGCATGTGAGTGAAAACCAAGCACGGCCCTTACAGGTACCATAGACTTGTTTCCTGTAGGGAGGTCACTAGCTGTGAGCTGCTCTGCTTCCAGTGTTGCTGCGTGCTGATTGCTAACTTCAGGGTGAACATACAGGAATTTGTGTGTGGGTGTGAGGTAAAGTGCCCAGAATGGTCTGATTGTTCTTCCAGGGCAAGCACATTATCTGATAGTGATTGGGATTTTTGGTTTTTTTTTTTCTGGTTGAGACAGGGTTTCTTTGTTTGGCCTTAGCTGTCCTGGAACTAGCTGTGAAAACCATGCTGGTCTCAAACTCAATGAGATCTACTTTGGTCCCCACCACCTCGCCCCAAATAATCACGTAGAAGCTTAATATTAATTGCAAAATGTTTGACTCGGGCTTATTACTAGCTAGCTCTTACAATTTAACCCATGTTACCACATGGCTTTACCTGTCCTCTTGACTCTGCCCTTCTCCCTGTATTTTCTGTTTGGCTTTTCCACCTAGCCTTATTCTGCCAAGCTATCAGCCAAATCAGCTTTATTATCAACCAATGAGAATAATCCATATTCACAATGTACAGAAGAATTATCCCACAGCCATTTAAGTTACATGCGTGAGTGGTTATGTGAATGAGTGCAGACGCCCTTGGAGGCTTTGGACACAGCAGTGTGCACCTGTAATCTCAGAGCTTTGGAAGCAGAATTCCTGGAGCTAACTTGCCAGCCAGCCTAGCTAATTGATGAGCTACAGGTCAAGAAGAGATCTAGCTTCAAAAAAAAAAAAAATAGGTGGAGAGGATGGAGAGCTGGCTCAGCAGTTAAAAGCACTTGCTACAGGGCTGGAGAGATGGTCAGAGGTTAAGAGCATTGCCTGCTTTTCCAAAGGTTCTGAGTTCAGTTCCCTACAACCACATGGTGGCTCACAACCATCTGTAATGGGGTCTGGTGCCCTCTTCTGGCCTGCAGATATACACACAGAATATTGTATACATAATAAATAAATATTTTTTTAGAAAAAGAAAATTTTTAGAAAAATATTTTTTAAAAAAGCACTTGCTCAACTCGAGGACCCGGGTTCAGTTTCCAGCATCTATACGGTGGCTAACAACCATCTGCAACTCCCATTCCAGAGGATATGGCCCCCTCATCTGGCCTCTGAGGACATTGCATGCATATGGTACACAGATACACATCAGGTAAAACGTATATAAAATTTAAAACTTTTTTTTAAAAAAAAGCCAGGCTGTGCTGTGGTGCACGCTTTCAATCCCAGCACTCGGAGGCAGAGGCAGGCGGATCTCTGAATTTGAGGCCAGCCTGGTCTACAGAGCGAGTTCCAGGACAGGCTCCAAAGCTACAGAGAAATCCTGTCTCGAAAAACAAAAAAGTGGAAAGCAATTAAAGAAGACACATGAAATCAACCTCTGCCCCCACCCCACACCCAGGCATGTGTACCAAAACATGAACACACAGAAATATTTGCGACACTAATACTACTCACCTCAGCATGACAGGGACATGACAGGCTGTGATGGGTGACACCCAGGGTTTCCTCAGGTTGTTCTGAAGTCCTGGGAGGGCGTGGGTCCAGCCTTGTCTGAGTCAGGCAGAGAAGACTTGGGAAGTCTTTTCAGGTAGACGAGATGGCTCAGCAGTTAAGGACACAGCGCTTTCACAGAACACCTGAGCTCAGTTCCCAAAGCCCACATCCAGTGTCACACCGCTCCAGGGGATCCCACACCTCTGATATCCGCACTGATCTGCACACCCCACCTCAAACACTCAGGTGGAACACACCTGCATCTCCAGAACGAGGAGGTAGAGACGAGGAGCAGGAAGACAAAAGAGAGCCCATCTCAGTGAGCAAAGTAAAGGAAGGAAGGAGGAGGATGCCTCTGGAACTGAGGAAGGGGTGGGCATGAGGGGACATGTGGCCCAATTCACAGGCCATATGCTTGAGGAAACAGCCAACCTGGAAGGCAGCCCACAAAAGTGGCAGGATACAAGCCACAGAGTCTGAGCAATCTGGGACAGAAACCTGGTTCTGGCTCCTAATGACATTGGCATCTTGGTGAACTTTTTTTCATTTTTCTGAATCTCCTATCTTTGGTAGACAGGAGTAAATACCCCTACCTGACTTGGTTATTGTAAGAAGTGAAAATAATGTAATTAGTACATGAGGTCCCTCCAAACTTGAGTGACCATGATGGCTATGAATATTATCTGTCAACTTTGTGTTTAAAAAGCTTAGCCTAACCAGGTGGTGGTAGAGCATGCCTTTAATCCCAGCACTTGGGAGTCAGAGGCAGGCAGATCTCTGTGAGTTCGAGGCCAGCCTGGTCTACAGAGCAAGTTCCAAGGACTGGCTCCATAGCTACTGAGAAACCCTGTCTTGAAAAACAAACAAACAAGCAAACAAAAAAGTTCAGCCTAAGACAACTGGCTAATTTCCCAGACAACCTGGGTTGGAGTCCTAGCTCTCATGTGGCTCTCACAGCTATCCGTAACTCTAGTTCCAGAGTATCTAATGCTCTCTTTCGTTCATCAGGATCCTGTATGCATGTGGAGTGTATAAACTCACACAAGTGCACACACACACATACTAAAAGATAAAAGTTTAAAAAGCAAACTTCAGTTTAAACCAGGTGTGGTGGCTCCACATCTGTAATCCCAGTACTCAGGAGGCTGCAGCAGGAGGATTGCCTTGAATTCACGCTAGCCTGGGCTGCAAAGTGAGTTTCTGTTTCAGAAAGATAAAGAGATAAAGAAGCCAGGCACAGCCGCTCACCCCTTTAATCCCAACACGTGCAGTCAGTGTGGATCTCTGTGACTCAAGGCCAGCCTGGTCTACGTAGTGAGTTTCAGGATAGCCAGTGCTACACAGAATTCTCAAAACACACACACAGAGTTCAGTCAAGCAGAGGGCTCAGGGAACAGTAGATTTGGCTGAGCAGAACAACAGGGACATCCTGTTCCAGTGGGCTGATGGGATGATGGGGCCTGAACTGAGGCAGCTTGACAAGCAGCATCGAGAAGAGACACAAGCTGCACAGTGGTGGCGCACACCTTTAATCCCAGCATTTGGGAGGCAGAGGTAGGCGGATCTCTGAGTTTGAGGCCAGCCTGGGCTACAGAGTGGGTTCTAGGACAGCCCACTACACAGAGAAACCCTTTCATGAAAAACATAAAGAAAATAATAATAATAATTTTGCTGAGATACTCTGAAATACCTTTCTGTGAACTCGGCTGCGGGTGAGGGTAGTGGAGACAAACAGGAGATGACGTCATTCCTGAGAGACCAGTGAGGTGGTTAGGTCGGTGAATTGGCATTTGCCAATTAGCCTGATGACTCAAGGTATGTACGTCCCTGGGACCCACATGGTAGAAGGAGAGACCTGACTCCTGCAAGTTGTCTGACCACACATGAGTCATAATGCATCCATATCCCCTCCCAACAAAAAAAAAAGTGATTAAAATGCAGTGTCAAGCATAGAGCAGTGGGATGAAAGGTGGATGTGTGGACTGATCAGCGAGGCTTCCGCGATAGAATACGTGCCTACCGTGCAAGAGGCTGCGTCTACCCCCGGGCATCCAGAGGGAGGAGGCCCATTTGTAGACTGGCGTAGGATATGTTTTTGTATTATTTTTTATTTTGTGTGCACATGCGTGTGCCATAGAAAGCATGTGGACAGTCTGCTGGAGTCAGCTCTTCCTCCATGTAGGTTCCAGAGACTAAGCTCAGGTCATCAGGCCTGGCAACAACCGCCTTTAGGGGGCTGGAGAAATGGCTCAGAGGTTAAGAGCACTGACTGCTCTTCCAAAGGTCCCGAGTTCAATTCCCAGCAACCACATGGTGGCTCACAACCATCTGTAATGAGATCTGGTGCCCTCTTCTGGCCTGCAGGCATGGAGGCTGAACACTGTGTACATAATAAATAAATATTTAAAAAAAAAAAAAACAAGCGCCTTTACCCACTGAGCAATCCTACTGGCCCCCTTTTTAAATGATTTTAGAGTTTTAGAAGATGCAGTAGATATTCTTGGTTGTCAGCCTGACCACATCTGGAATTAGCTAAAACTCAGAGGGCCGGGCATAACATGGAGGACTTTCTTTCTTCTTTGTGTGACAGCGCTGGCTGTCCTGGACCTCACTTTCATGCAGATATGAACTTTCTTTTTGTTTATTCTTCGGGTCTTTCACATCTCAGTCCCATTTGTTTCCCGTCCCTGCATATCCACCCTCTGCCCTTGCAGCCACCCCCAATAAAATTTAAGAGAAAAAAGAAAAAAATAGAGGAAAAAAAAATCTCATCATGGAAGCTATAGTGTGATCCACCTTTAATCCGGGCCACACCTCTCGGTGGCAGCCTATATAAAGGACGTGGGGCCAGGCACTAGTGGCACATGATTTTTATCCCAACACTTGGGAGGCAGAGGCAGGAGGATCTCTGTGAGTTTAAGGCCAGCTTGGTCTATGGAAGCTCTCTCTTTGCCTGCTTATTCTCACCAGCAAGTCCATTCCTTCACTGGCATCAGAGCCTAATTCTGGGGGATTCCATCATAGATAGGGTGGAGACCAGCGGAGACAGTCAGCCTCACGGACTGAACAACTACTGGATTCTTGGGCCTTCTGTCAGTAGACAGTCATTGTGCTAGCAGAACCAAAGCCTGCAAGCCATTCTAATAAATCCCCTTACTACATGTGTGTGTGTGTGGTCATCGTGGTGGTCAGTCGTAGTGATCGCTATGACGGTCATTGATGCCCTCAGTTGTAGTGTTCACCTTAATGGGCGCTCACACTGGCCACTTGGATGGAAACTGATGTGGTCGGTTGTAATGTACACTGTGATCGTTAGCCATAGTGGTCATCGTGTTCATCATTGTGGTGGTCAGTCATAGAGTTCGGTGTGATGATAAACCATAGTGGTCACTTCTATGGTCAGTGGTAGTGTCCACTTGATGGGCAATCATGGAAATCACTGTAGTGGTCAGGTAGTTGTGGTATTCACTATGATGGCCAGTCACAGTGCTCACTGTAATCGTCAGTGGTTGTGGTTAGCTGTAGTCACTATTATGGTCAGCGGTAATGGTCACTATGATGGTCAGCCATACTGGCCACTTGATGGTTAACTGTGGTGGTCATTGTGATGGTTAGCTCTGGTAGTCACTGTGATTGTCCCCTATAGAAGTCACTGTGATGGCCAGTAGTAATATTCACTTGGTGGACAGCTATGGTGTTCGCCATGATGGTCAATCATAGTGACCATTGATGTGGCAAGTTGTACTGTTCACCATGATGGTCAGCTATAGTGATCACTTGGTGTGGTCTGCCATAATGGTTACTATCATGCTTACTGCTGTGGTCAGTTGTAACTTTATAATCTCTTTAAGACATTTCTATTATTCATTTTAAAATTTATTATTTTTATGCATATGTACCTACATGAGTTTTGTCTGTATCATGTGTGTTCAGGAACCCGAAGAAACTAGAAGAGAGCGTTGGATCTCCTAGAACTGGAGTTATAGGAGGTTGTAAGATGCCATGTGAGTGCTGGGAACTAAACCCAGGTCCTCTGGAAGAGCAGCCAGTGCTCTAATCACCGAGCCTCCTCCCCAACCCCATAATCTCTTGATCTCTCTCTATAAATTTTTTAAAATTATTTTTATCTTTTGTTATTGTTTGTTTGTTAGTATTTTGAGACAGGGTTTCTCTGTATAGCTTTAAAACCTGTCCTGGAACTAGTTCTTGTATACCAGGCTGGCCTCGAACTCACAGAGATCCACCTGCCTCTACCTCCCAAGTGCTGGGATTAAAGATGTGTGCCACCACCATTTTGTTTGTTTTGAGACAAAGTCCTGGCTGTTCTGGAACCCATTATATAGACTAGGCTGGCCTGAAATTCACAGAGATCTGTTAGACTCCACCTTCCAAGTGCTGGAACTACGTGTGTGTGTGTGTGTGTGTGTATACATCTGTGCTTGTTCATGTGGGTGAGGGTTGTCCTCAGGCTCACCTCCACACACTCACTGGATATGTGCCCATTCAGTTCCCTCAGTCTGAGCTAGCCTGGGGTTTTCCTCATTAGATCTATAGAGTACATTTTTTTTTTTTTTTTGGTTTTTCGAGACAGGGTTTCTCTGTGGCTTTGGAGCCTGTCCTGGAACTAGCTCTGTAGACCAGGCTGGCCCTGAACTCACAGAGATCCGCCTCCCTCTGCCCCCGAGTGCTGGGATTAAAGGCATGCGCCACCACTGCCCGGCCTATAGAGTACATTTTGAAGCAGAGTTCCAGAGCAGATTTCCCTTGTGGGTCAGTATCAGTGTTTCCTATGTAGTTTTTTGCCAGCCTGACACAGGCTAGAGTCATCAGGGACGAGGGAACCATTTGAGAAAATGCTTCCATTAGGTTGATCTGTGGGATATTTTCTTAGTTAATGGTTGATATGATGTGGGCAAACCCAACCCACTGACAGTAGTGTCACTCCTGGGAAGGTGGTCCTGGGCTGTCTGTATACAATAGCAAGATGAGAGGCTGGAGAGATGGACCAGGTTCAATTCCCAGCACCCACATGCCAGCTCACAGCTGTCTATAACTCTGATTCCAGGAGATCTGGCACCCTCACATGGACATACATGTAGGCAAAACACCAATGTACATAAAATAAAAATGAGTTTTTTTTTAAAGAAAGGAAGATGAGGCTGGAGAGATGGCTCAGAAGTTAAGAGCACTGACTGCTCTTCCAAAGGTCCTGAGTTCAATTCCCGGCAACCACATGGTGACTCATAGCCATCTATAATGGGATCTGGTGCCCTCTTCTGGTCTGCAGGCATATGTGGAGGCAGAATGGTGTATACATAATAAATAAGTAGATCTTAATAAAAAAGGGGGGGTGCAGAGATGAGCAAGCCAGGAAGAGCTAGCTAGTAAGCAACCCTCCTCAGTGACCATTACTTCGGTTGCTACCTTGAGTTCCTGCCCTGACTTCCTTCAGTGACGGGCTGTGATCCAGACATGTAAGCCAAACAGCCCTTTCCTCCCCTGCTTTTGGTCTTGGTGTTTTTATCACAGCTAGAAACACTGCTAGGACACAGTGGGATTATGATGCTGACATTTCCCTAATGGGGTGGCAGAAAGAGTCTGACCTAAACAAACTTGGAACCATGGCTTATGGTTGCATACTATAAGACCAAAGACAAGAAAAACTGTATATACACTTTGGGCAAACATCCTGCTCCTGAGCTCCACCCCCAACTACAATGTACTCTGGCTGGGAAAGCAGTTTTCATAATGTTGAGTGAGTGAGGAAGGAGCCTGAACAGCAACTCTGAGACTGTGTCTATCCCAGGATGGAACATAAGTAAATACAATGTAGACACTGAGAACCAGGAAAAGCATACAGAGAAGAGATTCTAGAATGTAGCCAGGATGGCCAGATCAAAGCTGGGAACAAGTGTGTGTGTGTGTGTGTGTGTGTGTGTGGTGCCTGGCCCTTTCTACTGGAAAGTTCTGGAAATACCACCAGTAACAACACCCTAACCAAGTAGTCAAAACCGGTATCAGTAGCCACAAAGCGAATCAACGGCAGAAAGTACGTAGGTTTCATTTGTTTGCTTGGTTTTGGTTTAGGTTTTTTTTTTTTTTTTTTTTTTTGGTTTTTCGAGACAGAGTTTCCCTGTGGCTTTGGAGCCTGTCCTGGAACTAGCTCTGTAGACCGGGCTGGTCTCGAACTCACAGAGATCCGCCTGCCTCTGCCTCCCGAGTGCTGGGATTAAAGGCGTGCGCCACCATCGCCCGGCCTTGGTTTAGGTTTTCTAGACAGGATTTCTCTGTATAGCCCTGGTTGTCCTGGAACTTGCTCTGTAGGCCAGGCTAGGCTTGAACTCAAGAAATCCACCTGCCTCTGCCTCCTGAGTACTGGGATCAAAGGCCTGTACCACCATACCCAGTATTTATGTCTACATAGTGAGTTCCAGGCCAGTCATGGCTGCATAGTGGGGCCCTGTCTCAAAAACATATTTTTTTCAATGAGGCTGGAGAGATGACTCATCTCTGAAGGATTCTTGCTCTCTTTGCATAAGACTGGAGTTTGATCCCCAGCACACATATTGGGATGTTCGCAATCACCTGTCACTCTAGCTCCTGGAGATGCAATGCTACCTCTGTCTTCCTCAGACACCCATATGAACACGCACATGCTAACATGCATACATGCACACACACACAAAGTAAACCTTGCCATGCATGGTCGTGCATGCCTTTAATCTCAGCACCCCAGAGACAGAGGCAGGAAGATCTCCATAGTTCCAGACTAGCCAGAGGTAAACAGTGAGACTCTGAAAATGAATAAATAAGAATAGCTGGACGGTGGTGGCGTATGCCTTTAATCCCAGCACTCGGGAGGCAGAGGCAGGCAGGTAGATCTTTGTGAGTTCGAGGCCAGCCTGATCTACAAGAGCTAGTTCTAGGAGACTCCAAAGCTATAGAGACCCAGTTTCAGGGGGGAAAAAACCCACCCCCAGTAACATCCTTCATCAAGGTCACACCTCCTCCTCCTTGTAATCTTTTCAAACAGCTGCACTCCCTGGTGGCCAAGTATTCAAATGAGCCCAAGAGGGACATTCTTCTCCAGACCACCACAGGACCAAGTGAGGAGCTGAGGGCCTTCCTCCTGAAGAGCGAGGGAGGTCACTCATGGTCCAAGAATTACAATAACCCTTTGCCTAGATTATGCAGCAAGGCTCCAACTCCAGTGTCCCTGTCATCCTGTCTCTCTGGGCCTGTCCTCAAAGAACGGTCCATATACTCCTAGGTGGACTAGGGGCAGCCATTTGTGGGAGAGAGACTTTGTAGGCAGTGTGTTAGGTTTCCATAGTTTTCTGTTGCTGCCTTTGCCTCCTAAGTGCTGGGATTAAAGGTGTATGCCACCACTGTGGGGCAAATAAATGTATTTTTTGAAGTACTAGAAACCTATGGCCTTGTGTCCTGGAAGTCCGAAGTCCAAAATGGGTGTTATTGACCTTCGATTCAAGTATCAGCCTCATTTTGCTTTGTTTGAGACAGGTTCTCTCTACATAGCCCTGACTGTCCGGGAACTCATAGTGTAGACCAGACTGGCCTGGGACTCACAGAGATCCACCTGCCTTTGCCTCCTGAGTGCTAGGATTAAAGGCCTTTGTCACCATGCCCGACTGTAAGTATCAACCTCTTCTTCAGCTGAGCCTCACTTCCCTCTTTCACTTGGAAGGCTCTCTGTGGTGTGGCATCATGCCCACCTCGTAACCAAGAATAACCTCTTCATGACCAGGTCGGACGATTAGCAAACTTGGCGCATTTCTGGGTCCCAGGGTCAGAGTCTGTGACTTGGGAAACCATCACCGACATCGAAGGTTGAAGAGAAAGCATGAGTCAGGGACCAGTTCTTCTGGAAACCCAGTCCCAAAACTCCAAGAACCGCTGGGGGGTCTGAGGATTCTGATTCATGTCTGGATCCCAGGTCATCACGAAGGTGAATTTCTCAAAAGAAAATGTCAGACTAGCTGCTTTGGCTTCCGGAATCCCCCTCTGTGCTTTGCAAAAGGTCTTTTTCCCTGTGTGCCTTGCTGTTGGTGTGTATTTCTCCACCCCTAATAAAAGCATTTCTTGTTTGTTTTTGTTTTTTTTTTTGAAACAGGGTTTCTCTTGTAGCTTTGGAGCCTGTCCTGGAACTAGCTCTTGTAAACCAGACTGGCCTCAAACTCACAGAGATCCACCTGCCTCTGCCTGCTGAGTGCTGGGATTAAAGGTGTGTGCCATCACCGCCTGGCTAAAAGCATTTCTTAAAAAAGAAAGAATAGAGCCAGACTGAGGCCAGGTCATCTCTCAAAACAACAAACAAACGAGCCAAAAAGAATTGCATCGAGAGGGTCTTTGCAGGCTTCACGATGAAGGCCTGACAGGCCTGGAACTTACTGTGTAGCCCAGGCTGGCCTCAAATTCCTGATCTTCCTGCCTCAGCATTCTTGGGGTGCCAGGATTACAGAGGTGTGCCAGCATCCCCTGCTTTTATCAGCTTGTTAGCTTTATTTATAGCTTGTAAATATTTCGATACATGGCAGGTGGTCCTCTGTCTGCGCTCCAGCCTTTGACGCTGCAAATGTTAGGGGTAGGTAGCCCTAACCCAAAGTCACATTCCAGTCAGTGTTCCCGTCAGGACACACCCCTGCCCTTTCTGCTGTGTTCACAGGACGGGCTTGCTCTCCCAGGAAGGAGGCGACCAGCTGCTTTTCACTTACTCCATTTTGGTACTATGTATCTCTGCCTGCCTCCTTGCTTGTTACAAAGCTACCTAGCTAACTGGGGGAAGGAGCGTTGGATCTGTAGTACAAGCGATCAAACCCAGGACCCTCCTGCATGCTAGCCAACCCTATTCTTGAGGAGCTGGCCCCTCAGCCTTTGGAAGCTAAGGTTTCCTCACACTCCTCGGTTCCCTGCACATCTGCCTCTACACAGACCCCTCCTGGACCTATTCAGGTGTGCTCATCTGTGGATTCCCCAAACACTTATTTAGTGTCTCTGCCATGGCTACCAGGAAGGCTTAGTCATAGTCCTTGCACTCAGGGAGCCCGCGGGAGGCTAGAATTGAGTAAAGGTTTTCTTTCTTTTTTTTTCTTTTTTTTTTTTTTTGATTCCCACACCGGGAGTCGAATGAGTAAAGGTTTTCAAAGCAAGTGATCACAAGCTGAGTGTGAAGAGGCCCGGAGGTCGAGCCTGGGACCTGGGGTTCACAGAAAGACCCTGTCACTACAGCGGGGCAAGTTTGGAGAAGTTCAGGTCTGTCGCAGTGACTGGACTAGAGCAGGAGGTAAAAAGAAGAAGAGAGGCCTAAAGCACTGAGTGTGACCCCATTTGTGGGAGACAGGGAACCGACAAGAGAAGTAAGGGTGCTGTCAAGTCCAAACTAGTGGACCAGTGAGGTGGAATTTGCTGTTGTTTATTTGATTTTGATTTTTTTGAGATAGGGTCTCACCAGGTAGCCCTGGATGGCCTTGAACTCACAGAGCTCTATCGGCCTGCCTCTGCCTCCCAAGTGCTGAGATTAAAGGCATGTACCACCACACCTGGGTACCAGTGAATTTTATTGAGGTTACTTATGGGAGTGGAGCTGACCCAGACAGCTGCATCACCAAAGCCACCCTAGCATGGATCACTGCTCTAGAAATCTGGGGCTCACTGTACAACTTGCAGGCAACTGGACAGGTTGGAGTTGCCTCCTTCAGGTGGTTAGGCTTCCTGAGGGTATATCCCAGCCATCCTATTGCTTATACAAACTTGGGGAGCAATAGGGTTAGAGAATCTGGTCAATTCTCGGCACTTCCTGAAGCTATTGAGTTGTTTACTTCCTAAATCTGGGGTCGGGGTCAGGGGAGGATTTCTCTGTGTACTTGTTTCCCGGCTGGCATGGAGGTTGCTCTGTAGAGCAGGCTGGTCTCGAACTCAAAGATCTGCCTGCTTCTGCCTCCTAGGTGCTGGGATTAAAGGCGTGTGTGTACACTGTTCAACATCTTCCCTCTAAGAGGGAGTGTTTGTTCTCTTCCATAAAGGTGGAGAAAATAACACGGCGAAGTGAGGCCTAAATGGTATTTGTCATGGCAGCCTCAGACGAGAGGGGATCTGGTACCCAGCAAGGACTTAGTGTCTGCTGAAGTAAAAGCTGGGTGATGTGGGATTGCTGAAAATGGCTCCAAAAGCCTTCACTATAGCCTGGGGACAGCGGTGTCTGCCTGGCTTGTACATTGGGATCACTTAGGGAGCTTTAAAAATTAACAGCTTGGGGCTACTGGCTCAGCTGATAATGTACTCGTCCATGACGACCTGAGTCCCTGTCCCCGGCATTCATGGACAAAAGCAGAAGCCAGGCTGACAGCATGGCCCAGCAGGTAAAGGTGGTGGTGGCTCACAATCCCTGCATTCATTTGGAGAAAAGGCAGAAGCAGCTCCTGCAACAATGTCCTCTGACGCCACAGGCATGTGTGGCACACCCCGGCACCCTCCGCCCAGATAAATACATAAATATAATTTTTTAATATTTATTATGTTTAATAATAAATTATTATGTTTAATATATATTCTGTCTGTGTGCATGCCTGCAGGCCAGAAGAGGGCACCAGACCCCATTACAGATGGTTATAAGCCACCATGTGGTTGCTGGGAATTGAACTCAGGACCTTAAGGAAGAGCAGGCAGTGCTCTTAACCTCTGAGCCATTTCTCCAGCCCATATAATTTTTTTTTTTAAAGACAAGGTTTCTCTGTGTAGCTACCATGGAACTCACTCTGTAGACCAAGCTGCCTGCCTCTGCCCCCTGAGTGCTGGTATTAAAGTAGTGTGTGCATCACCATGCCTGGCTTGTAAATATAATTTGGAAAAGATTTTTTTAAAAGTATATCTTATATGTGGGGGTATTTTACCTACATGTATATCCATGACCCATGTGCATGCCATGTAGAAGAGAAAGTTGAATCTCCTGGAGTTGGAGTTACAGATGGGTCCCCTAAAGCCCCAGGACAAATGGCTACTAACGTAGCTAAACCAATGCTGGCCGCCAGGCCCCCAGCATGCAAACACCTGTTGCTTCTCTGCTCTCCTCACTCTCTGCCCTAGACCTCTCTAACTCCTGAGCTTCACCGTCCTTCCTCCAACTTCTCTTTCCTGTATAACTCAGCCATTTCAGCCACGTGCTTCCTTGGCCTCTTGGTTTCTCCCGCTCTCCTGATCCCCTCTCTGGTCCCTCTCTCTTCTCTTCCTCTGTCACACTCTCTGCCAACCCCTCTCCTGGCCCTGTCTATCCTGCTGGCCGTGTTCAGTTCAGACTCTTCCAGGGGCCTCTGGATGCTCTCTCCCTCATAGCTACAATAAAAAAAAACTCAGCTATACCTAGGAGTAGTTACGTCCACATTTTCATTCAGGGTGATTGTGAGCCATCATGTGGGTGCTGGGAACAGAACCCAGGTCCTCTGAAAGAGCAGCCAAGCCTGATGACCTGAGTTTGATTTCCAGGACCCAGATGGTATAAGAAGAGACCTGAATCCCACAAGATGTCTTGTGACTCCCATGAGTCCTGAGGCATGAATGTACACACACACACACACACACACACACACACACAGGTACAAAAGAAGAAGAAAGAAGAAGAGGAGGAGGAAAAGCTGTTGTTACAAAGAAGAGGACACAAATTGTGGCCAGGTGGTGGGGGCAGAGACAGGCAGATCTCTGTGAGTTTGAGGCCAGCCTGGTCTACAGAGTGAGTTCCAGGACATGCTGCGAAGCTACAGAGAAACCCTGTCACAAAAGAAGAAAGGAAGAAAGAAAGAAAGAAAGAAAGAAAGAAAGAAAGAAAGAAAGAAAGAAAGAAAGAAAGAGAAAGAAGGAGTCACAAATTGTGTCAATAACCCTAGCATTTAATTGAAGATAGGAGGATTCCTGGGGCTTGCTGGCCTGCCATTTGTGCTACATCAGGGAGTTCTAAGTTTAGTGGAGAGTTACTGAAGATACCGAATATCCACCCTTAGCTTCTACATGCATGGGTGCACTCCCTACACAAATACCACACACACATTTTTAAAAATTAAAAGTCTTGTTGGTGCAAACTTGTAACCATGGCACTTGGGAGATGGAAGCAGGATGATCAAGAGGTCAAGGTCATCCTCAGATACAGTAGGAAGTTTGATGCCAGCCTGGATAAAATAACACTGTCTCAAAAACAAAATAACACAAACAGAAATCTTCGAAGTCTTCCTTGTGAACCTCAAGGCCGAGGAGCAGGTGCTAGGAGCAGTGTCAAGTCTCCCAAGGTGATTCTGAGCAGCCTGGGTTGAGAACAGGGGCTACAGGCCCCAGGGGCCCCTCAGTGGCTTTTCTCTGATTTGCATATGAGAATCACTCTGAACTGACAGTTCTGCTGGAGAGGAGCGGGTAGGGGCAGAGGAGGCCTTAAGGGCAAATGGGCACATCAGTGAGAACCCGAAGAAAGGATGGGAGAGCAGGGGGCTCCCAGGGGGGCTTAGAAAGGCACAGTCAACAGGACTGGGTGACTGCAGGTGTGTTGGGGGTAGGGACCAGCACAGCCCCTGACTTCTGACTTGTACAGCCTGGTGCCTGGGTCTCTACTGACCTTCTACTAGCTCAGGATTTCACTTAGCTTCTTGCCTCAGGTGCTGAGTAATTTCATTACTTTCATTTCTTCTTTATGACCTTCCCAACCATTCTACTCACTTTGTGAGGCAGGAGCCATGCTAACAGGAGTACACACACACACACACACACACACACACACCATATATACTGATGTGTGCCACGTTGCTGTCTCTAAGACAGAGCACCCCGGATCCAGAACATTACACACTACCTCTCTGTCCTTCCTTCAGATGGAATCTCACTATGTTACTCAGGCTGGGCTCAAACAATCCTCCTACCTCAGCCTCTATAGTGGCCAGACTACAGATGTGTTCTGCCATGCCCAGCTGTGGACCTGTTTTAAATAAGTGGATAGGGAGTTGGGGGTAGAGGCAGCACCAGTTTAAACACATATGGAGGAGGCTGGCAGGGTGTGGTCACTGTGAAGCCCACTGCCAGTACCACAGCTGAATGGTTCCTAGACATAGGTGACCTTTTGGTGGCCTTTTCATGGTGGCAACCACCCTGGAGAAACTAAACTGCCTACACAAGGTAACAGAGTGACTTGAGTGAGCGATAGGAAGATGTGAAGCATATTGGGAGAGCATCCTTAGTCCATCAAAGTCTTGTGTGTCCTTGACCTTGACCCCAGAGTTCCACTTAGAATTAGCCTACAGTCAGTCACCGGTGTCTAAAGTTAGTGGATAAAGACATTTCTGCTTTTTAAAGATGTATTTATTATTGTTTTAGGTTACATATAGGTGTGTGAAACAGGTGCATGAGAATGCAGGTGCTTGCAGAGGCTTGAGATGTCTGAGCCCCTGGAGCTTAGCTACAGGTGGCTGTGAGCTGCCTGATGTGGGTGCTGGGAACAAAACGTGGGTCCTCCAGGAAAGCAGTGTGTACTCTGAATCCCTAAGCCGTCTCTCCATTTCTTGTTTTGTTTAGTCATGTGCTTTGTTAGTTTGCCAAAAAATAAGACAAAACAAAACAAAAGCCTGAGATAACTTGCATGTTTGTTAGAGGATATGTTGAAAGGTTTGGTCCTCTTTATGAAGTGGATTGAATGCTAGTGTGGAGAGTGTTTGGTGGCATCTTCTTTTTTTTTTTGGTTTTTTCGAGACAGGGTTTCTCTGTAGCTTTGGAGCCTGTCCTGGAACTCCCTTGGTAGACCAGGCTGGCCTCGAACTCACAGAGATCCGCCTGTCTCTGCCTCCCAAGTGCTGGGATTACAGTGGTGGCATCTTCTAAAGGGGTGCCAGGTGTGGGGGCGCACACCTTTAATTTCAGCACCCGGGAAGGCAGAGGCAGGCGGATCTCTATGAGTTCGAGGCCAGCCTGGTCTACAAGAGCGAGTTCCAGGACACGCTCCAAAACCACAGAGAAACCCTGTCTTGAAAAACAAACAAACAACAACAAAAGAACTAGGTAGTGGGGGGACTAGAGAGATGGTTCAGATGGCTCAGTGGTTAAGAACACTGACTTCTCTTCCAGAGGACCCAGGTTCAATTCCCAACACCCACATGACAGCTCACAACTGTCAGTAACTCCAGGATCTGATCTGAGACACACACACACACACACACACACACACATATATATATATACACAGGCAAAACACCAGTGCACATTAAAAAAAAAAAAAAGCTAGCTGTGGTACAAGCCTGTAGTTTCAGCCCTGGGACGGTGGAGGAAGCGGATCTCTGGAGTTCACTGGCAGCAGGATAGTGTAACTGGGACGGTGAGAGAACTTGTCTCAAAAACCAAGTCGGACAGAACAACACTAAAAATTAACCTCTAGCCTCCAAATACACGTGCACACACGCCAACGTAAACACAAGGGTGTAAACATGCATAAGGGGGGAGGGGGCGGAGAAAGAGAGAGAGAGAGCACACGAATGTGGAAGTCTCCAATCCACTATATATTGCTTGGGCACATTCTACTCAGCACTTGAGGAGCCAAATAACTAATTTGATGCAAGCCCATGAGACACACCTGCTGGGCCCACTTTACTGGTGAAGAAGCATAGCCTCAGAAGGTGAATGATAGCTCAGCTCACACCAGAGCTGGGGTTTGAACCCAGGAGTCTCACTGCCTGAATCTCAGATACAAACCCACCAGCCCATGTAGCTGCGGCAGTGTGCCCCCACCTCCCCTTCCTGCTCCTACCATGAACAGTTCATTGCCTTTCTATTTTGGCTAAACAACTTCCAGTGTTTGCTTCCAGTGCTAAAACAAGATGGCTGTGCTGTCCCTTCTCTCTCTTTTTCTAGGTGGGGTTTAGGTAATAGGGTGCCAGACTGGCCCCACTGTAAAGTTGCTAATGCAGGTCCCTGGATTTATCCCCAAGGGTGCAGAAAGGACACATTTCCATGTTTCCAGGACTAGAAGTTTGTGTGTCCAGAGAGGGGGAGCAGGTGATCTCACTGGTGTAGCAAGACTCGGAAGGAACAGTTACAGCCCAGCTCCAGTCTGGCCAGACAGGACTGGTTTTTAAGGGAAGTTGTGAAGGCTCCTGGTTTAAAACTCCTGGCAAGCAGCTGCTGCTGCTGCTGCTGCTGCTGGTGGTGGTGGTGGTGGCTGCAGTGGCAGCGACACCTTTAATCCCAGGATTTGGGAAGCAGAGGCAGGCAGATCTCTGTGAGTTCAAGGCCAGCCTCATCTACAAATCGTATACCAGTACAGCTATCACTGTTACACAGAGAAACCCTGTCTCAACTCCCCACTACTTCCCCCCAAAACTCTGGCAATAAATTGGTTTAATTATCGTATACACTGAGAGCAAACAAAGCATGCCAGCAAGTCGTACTGAGCCCACACGCTACTCTCTCAGCTCCAGCCTTTCTGTGCGCCATGGAGCAAAATATTTACCAAGTGCCTGCTCTGCCTGGAGCTGTTCATGGGTCTGTGACTGGAAGCTTTCTGGTCTAACAGTCCTCTGTCAGTACGGAATCAAATCTGCTGAGTTAGCCTGCTGTTTCCCAGTGCTTTTCACTCATGTCTCCCCAACAACACAGAGAGAATGAGCATCTTTTCATGGATCTATAGAATTTTCTTGTGGGTCTGGAGAGATGGCTCAATACTTGAGAGCACATGCTGTTCTTGCAGAGGAAGAACACCCATGTAAGGTGGTTCAAAACTACTTACAACTCCAGCTCCAGCGGGTCAGGCAACCCTCAAACACAACAGCATGCATACACAAAATATGACTTAAAATAAAACATTTTAGCTGGGCCGTAGTGGCACATGCCTTTAATCCTGGCACTCTGGAGGCAGAGGCAGGCAGATCTTTCTGAGTTCAAGGCCAGCCTGGTCTGCAAGAGCTAGTTCTAGGACAGCCATGGCTGTTATGCAGAGAAACCCTGTCTCGAAAAACAAAAACAAACAAATAAAAAATTAAAAAGCCTTTCTTCTTCCCCAACAGACTTTTTTTTTAAAGAATCTCTAGTAATCCAAGTTAATCTCAAACTCATTATGTAGCCAAGAATGGCCTTAAATTATTTTAATATTTATTTATTTATTATGGATACAATATTCTGTTTGCATATATGCCTGCTAGAAGAGGACACTAGACCTCATTACAGATGGTTGTGAGCCACCATGTGGTTGCTGGGAATCGAACTCGGGTCCTTTGGAAGAGCACGCAATGCTCTTAACCACTGAGCCATCTCTCTAGCCCGGCCTCAAATTTTTGTTTTTGTTTTTTTGTTTTTGTTTTTTTTTTTTTTTTTGCTTTTTCGAGACAGGGTTTCTCTGTGGCTTTGGAGCCTGTCCTGGAACTAGCTTTGTAGACCAGGCTGGTCTCGAACTCACAGAGATCCTCCTGCCTCTGCCTCCCGAGTGCTGGGATTAAAGGCGTGCACCACCATCGCCCGGCCGGCCTCAAATTTTTGATCCTTCTGCCTCTACCTCGTGAGTTCTAGTATCACAGGTGTGCACTGTGAAGCCGAGCTTCTGGAGTGCTGGAGACTGAAGCCAGGGCTGTGTGCTCGCTGGGCAAGCACTGTGAACTAAGCCACAGATCCCAGCCCCTCACCAGCATTTCTGTTTCGGGGTCCCTAGATCGTCCTCTGGGCACTGTCACATTTAAGGGCAGGATGCTTCTTTTGAGTGGCATTGTATCCACTAGACCAAACTCCTTGTTTGCACCTCATGGGAGGCCCAGTGTCCAGCCCAGGGCACTGAGTGGTGTTGCAATAAATGTTTGAATGGGCCAGAAGTACAACTTAATAACGGAGCACTTAGCGAGCATGTGTGAGATGCTGGGTTCAGGGACTTGTTCAGGTTCAGTGATTAACACTTGTTGCTCTTTCAGAGGATGAGAGTTTGGTTCACAGCACCTATATAGTGGCTCACAACCATCTGTAAGAAAAAGAATAAGCTTTGGAATTCAAAACAAAAAATGAAAGGATGAACACAAATTTAGGAACAGAGTTTCTTCATGCTTAGAGTGAGGAGCTATGTTCGTTAGTTTTATGGTTCTTGACACAGCTAGAATTTTCTGAAATGAAGGAATCTCAATTAAGAAAATGCCCCCAGGGCTGGAGAGATGGCTCAGAGGTTAAGAGCACTGATTGCTCTTCCAGAGGTCCTGAGTTCAATTCCCAGCAACCACATGGTGGCTCACAACCATCTATAATGAGATCCGGTTCCCTCTTCTGGCATACAAACATACATGGAAGGAATGTTGTATACATAATAAATAAATAAATCTTAAAAAAAAAAAAAAAGAAAATGCCCCCATAATGTTTGTTTTCAGGGCATTATATTTATTAATGATTGATGGGGGAGGGTCCAGCCCATTATGAGTAGCCCCAGTAGAGTGGTGGTCCTGGGTTCTATAAGAAAGCAGGCTGAAGCTGGGCGGTGGTGGCGCACACCTTTAATCCCAGCACTTGGGAGGCAGAGGCAGGCGGATCTCTGTGAATTCGAGACCAGCCTGGTCTACAGAGCTAGTTCCAGGACAGGCTCCAAAGCCACAGAGAAACCCTGTCTCGAAAAACCAAAAAAAAAAAAAAAAAAAAAAAAGAAAGCAGGCTGAGCAAGCCAGGGGAACAAGTCAGGAAGCAGCACCATTCCATGGCCTCTGAATCAGCTCCTGCCTCCAGGTTCCTGGCCTGCTTAAGTTCCTGCCTTGACTTCCTTCACTGATGGGCTGTGATCTGGAAGTGTAAGCCACAAAAACCCTGTCCTTCCCACCTTGACTTTGGTCATGGTGTTTCATTGCCTCCAGGTTCCTGGCCTGCTTAAGTTCCTGCCTTGACTTCCTTCACTGATGGGCTGTGATCTGGAAGTGTAAGCCACATAAACCCTGTCCTTCCCACCTTGACTTTGGTCATGGTGTTTCATTGCAGCAATAGAAACCCAAACTAAGACAGAGACCCTGCTGCTTACACTTGGTTAGTATCGAATAAATCTGCTACTGCCTCCAGGGTTGTTAACCTATCCTGTGCTGTTTGGAATTATCATAAGGATTTTGATTTCACTGGAAAAGCAACCATCTGTTCTGAAATGCAATCTGTTTTTATTGCCGCATATTAATTGCTCAAAGGAGTTTGAGTATGACATAAAATATATACAATTATAACTTATTTATTTATTTAAAAAATTATTTTTATGCATAGGTGTTTTGCTTGCATATATGTCTGTACACCATGTGTGTACCTGGAGTGTGCCGAAGCCATAAGGGCATTGGATTTCCTGGGACTAGAGTTACAGATGGTTGGGAGCTACCATGTAGGCACTGAGAATTGAACCCCAGTCCTCTAGAAGAGCAGCCAGTGCTCTTAACTGCTGAGCCATCTCTTCAGTCCCAGGAAATCTATTTTTACAATCAATCTGTGATGTGCTCTTTTTGTTTGGGTTTGGTTTCGTTTTTTTCAAGACAGTGTTTCTCTGTAACTTTGGAGCCTGTCCTAGGACTAGCTCTCGTAGACCAGGCTGGCCTCAAACTCAGAGGTCTGTCTGCCTGGGCCTCGAGTGCAGGCAGCGTTTTGTTTTTGTTTTTGAAGGCAGGATTTCTCTGTACATTCTTTTTTTTTTTTTTCAAATATTTATTATGTATACAATATTCTTTCTGAAGGCCAGAAGAGGGCACCAGACCTCATTTCAGATGGTTGTGAGCCACCATGTGGTTGCTGGGAATCGAACTCAGGACCTCTGGAAGAGCAGGCAATGCTCTTAACCGCTGAGCCATCTCTCCAGCCCCCTCTCTGTACATTCTTGACTGCCCTGGAACTCACTCTGTAGACCAGGCTGACCTTGAACAATGGAGGTCTCGCTGCCTCTGCCTCTGCCTCTGCCTCTTGGGTACTTGGGCTAAAGGCGTGCGCCGCCACTGCTGGTCTGTGACCTTTTTCTTTATCACATACCAAGCTCTTGCAGAATTTTCAGTTGGTGGTAGGCCTGGAATGTGGACCCGTGGTACAGAAGCTTCCCTGGCTTCTGAGACATGCTGGGTTCAAACCCTAAAAAACAAAACAAAACAAAAACCAGACAAGCAAACATAACCTTTCCATCCAGGAGCATAACGTTTCTTTATTCTTCAAGGCTTGGCAAAAGTATTAGTGATTTGTTATCAGCACATTTGCATCAGCCACAGCTCCAGCACTCTGATGTGAAAACACCTTTTCGTGAGGCCTTTTTCTCTGGCCTGGCCCGTTAGAAGCAGGAAGCCAGCTGCCTGCGGGGCTTCCCTCATGGTGGTCTGTCCTCTTTTCCATCCTCTTCCTTCCTTATGTCTCTTTCAGTCGCTGGGTCAAAGCCTAGGCATGCTTCCCCTGGCACTCTGGTTTCTCTGAAGCTTCCCTCCCCTTCGACCATGCTGCCCCACTGCAGGATCGACCTGCTGACTTTCTTAGACCCTAATTCAAAACGCCCAGCTTTCATCTATGCTCCCTTCTCCCTCCTCCGGAGGCTCGCGGCTTGCCTACCCTGTTGTGTTCCTCCCAGACTCTAGTAAGATTGTCCTCACAAGTAAAATAATAACAACCAAATAAGGGAAGTAGAAAAGGGAACTAGTCGGTAGCTAGTTCTTGTAGGTGTTGGGGAAGTGTCTAGAGAAAGGGTCTTGGAACTTTCAGTGAGCAAGGCTGTGAATTTGATAAGCAATTGCATAGAAATTATCCTAACAGGAGGCGGACACAGAGTACCACAGGTCACAGATGGCCTCTCTCCCAAAGTCAGTCAGGATGTGAAACTCTGTCGGGGTGAAATGGAAAGACCTGTTCACAGCTGGAGCTCTGGGTTTCAGCCTCAGCTTTCCCACCATTTGACCCAGTCTTGGTTTATTCCCTCTTTCTGGAACATAAAGGTAGCAGTACCCACCTAAGGTGAGCAACATTTAAAGAACTACCTCTGCTAACAGAGTTGAATCTTCCATTTGGGTTGTTACCATGGCTGGCCTCTGTCACTCTAAGTCAGAGGGGCATTTATCTGGGAGGAAGATTTCTGATAGCATACTTTCCCCCCAAACCATATGCCTGTCTTAGCTCCCTGGAATGGCCTCTGTTTAGGTGTATGCAAGTCTCTGCCTTTTGGGTACAAGATAACTTCTCTAGAGAGAAAGTTCCTTGAGGGCTGTAGGCGGTCATGCTGACTTGAACACAGTTGTTCCATGTGGCTGGTTTGCATCTGTGCTCAGACGACCTGGTTTGTGTCTTCAAGGTAGAACTCTGCCTCACAAGCCCTGTTGTGTCTGTAGGTGTTTTGAGCAAGGCGGGGTGGTATGCTGGAGCATTTGTTTTGTCCTGGGGTTTGAGGTGGGATGTCCTTCTGTATATGTGTTACTTTTATTGGTTGGTGAATATAGCTGTTTTGGCCAATGTCTTAGCAGAGTAAAGCCAGGTGGGAAATCTGAACAAAGATATATAGAGAGAGTAGGCAGAGTCAAGGAGACACAATTTAACAGCTGAAGGAGAAAGAACCAGAACATTACCTGTAAGCTACAGCCTTGTGGTGATACACAGATGTAAGAGCTAGCTAAGAATATGCCTGAGCCATTGGCCAAGCAGTGTTGTAATTAGTATGGTTTCTGTGTGATTATTCAGGTCTGGGCAGCCGGGAAACCAACAGGCAGTCTCTGTCTACTGGCATTCACAGGAGCAGGGTGTCCATATCCTTCCCTACCTTCATCCAGGGTCTCATGTGTCCAGTCCTCTTGTAGCTGCTTCTGTCCAGTCTGCAGCGACCTTCTGCTCACAGTTCAAGCTCTTTCCTCTAAGAGCTATGGCGATGGTCCCACTCTTGACTGCCAGGCAGAGTTGGGCTCCCTTCCTTGCTCATATTCACTCACTCACTCAGTCATCCATTAGCAATGTTTTTCCTTGCCCGTCAAGTACTTGGAAAACACTCTAGCACTGATCTACAGTCCCAGCTCTCCCACAGCTCACAGATCACTGGAGGAGAGGAGGTTTAAGGAGACAGCTGATTCCATCTTGAACCTGCTCAGTCCAAGGGATTTGGAGGGGCATCAAGGAAATGAATGAATGAATTAATTAATGGATGGATGGATGTGAAGTGAGAACTCACAAAAGCCTAATAACCAATTCATTAAGGGGTGCAATGAAAAGACAAACTCACAGATACAGAACAGATCAGATTCAGCTGCCTGTATTCAGCTGTTCTGCCCAGCAGTGAAGAGCGAGCACGGGCACCAAGAGAGGGAGAGAGAGCAAGAGAACCCTCCTATCAGCCACATACGCAGACAAGACCACGCCCTAGGGTTCATAACCCCCAAAAGTCATTGGCTAAAGGGATCAAAATCCCACAACATGAATGAACCGTTGAATGACTTCTTCCCAATAAGCTTCTCAGGCAACAATTAGCTTCTCAAGCAAAGGAGCCTAAGGTCAGTGAGCTAGAGTTTATCACACAACGTAATCTCAGGAGGCAGAGGCAGGAGGATAACTGAAAATTAGAGATCAGCATATGCTATGTGGTAAATTCCAGAACCACCAAGACTGCAGAGGGTCACGGTGTCTCAAGAAACAAAACACAAAAGCAGCCAAGCTACTTCATTTATCTTTTGGTTTTGTCCTTTACCAAACTGATGGTCATTCTTTAGCCTTTCCAAGCAGTAGATGCCCCATCCTTGAAATTCCTCATGCTGGGAGGGAGAGATGAAGAAGCCGAGAGCTGGGCTACCAGGAAGACACTCAGCCAATAGCAGGTAGGAACCTGCTTCAGCCAGGCTTTCAGGGGCAGGCTCTTCCCCTTGCTAAGGCATCACTGTGGTCCTCAACCCAGTCATTAAGTATCTGTCTACCAGCTATAGAGCCCAGAGATGCTCCCTGGGTTTACACAAAGAAAAGAATCAAAATAAATTAAGACAAAGAGCTAAGGGAAGCTTGTAGGCTTTCCTGGATACAATGTGTATAAACACAGGACATTTTAAAGTATTGAATTATTTTTGTTATTCTTTGAGTGATGGAAGCACAAGTACTAAAGCCAGGGCCTCCTACAAGCTAAGCAAACATTGTATCAACCAGCAGAAGTGGCTTCCTTTCCATCTTTTCTATTTTTGCAGGGTTTTTTGTTTGTTTGTTTGTGTGTGTGTGTGTTTATTTGTTTGTTTTATTTTGAGGCAGGGTCTCTCCATGAAGTCCTGGCTATCCTGGAACTCCCTATGTAGATCGGGCTGGTCTAGAACTCAGAGATCTGCCTGTCTCTACCTCCTGAGTGCTGGGATTAAAGGTGTATGCCACCACAGCTTCAGAGTAACTTTTTTTTGGAGAGGGGGGAGAGGGCAGGGCTACAGATTTTTAGTGGACTGTGTAGACAGATTTTTCTTTGGGCCACCAGATCAGAAAAAAAATGACATGGAAACTTATTATTAATTATGAAAGGGTGGCCTATAGCTTAGGGTTGTCTTTGTTGGGGTCTGGTGCTAGCCCAGACCATAAATTATTTCTCTACCAGACTCCAACATAAACTATCTCTCTCTGGACCAGTGTGGAGGAGACAGGAATAAAGACACAACTCACAATCATCTGTAATGAGATCTGGTGCTCTCTTCTGGCTTGTAGGCATAGAAACCTGAGCCTATGAAGAAAACAGTGGCTATAGATATACGAAACAAACCTGCCCAGCTGGAGGAATTTGTATGCTGTTTTACTGCAGAATTCAGTATTCCTCTTCAAACAGTGTCTTTTCCCAATAATTGCTTCTTTCTTTTTTTCTTTCTGTTTTGCTTTTTTTTTTTTTCTTGAGCAGAGTTTCTCTGTGTAGCCTTGACTGTCCTGGAACTCTGTAGACCAGGTTGGACTTGAACTCACAGAGATCCTCCTGACTCTGCCTCTAGAGCGCTGGGATTAAAGATGTGTGCCACCGCCAGGCTCCTTTCTTTTCTTTCTTTCTTTCTTTCTTTCTTTCTTTCTTTCTTTTTTTTTTTGAGACAGGGTTTCTCTGTAGCTTTGGAGCCTGTCCTGAAGCTAGCTCTTTTTTTTTTTTTTTTTTTGGTTTTTTTCGAGACAGGGTTTCTCTGTAGCTTTTGGAGCCTGTCCTGGAACTAGCTCTTGTAGACCAGGCTGGCCTCGAACTCTCAGAGATCCGCCTGCCTCTGCCTCCCGAGTGCTGGGATTAAAGGCGTGCGCCACCACGGCCTGGCTTTTTTTTTTTTTTGATTTTTAAGACAGAGTTTCTCTGTAGTTTTTGGTGCCTGTCCTGGAACTAGCTCTTGTAGACCAGGCTAGCCTCGACTCACAGAGATCCACCTGCCTCTGCCTCCCAAGTGCTGGGATTAAAGGCGTGTGCCACCACCACCCGGCTCTTATATTTTTTATAAGTTATTGTTTTTTACTTTATTTTTATTTTATGTGCACTGGTGTTTTACCTGCATGTGTGTCTATGTGAGGTTGTTGGATCCTCTGAAACTAAGAGTTAGAGACAGTGAGCTGCCATGTGCATGCTGGGAATTGATCCTGGGTCCTCTGGAAGAGAAGTCAGTGCTCTTAACCAATGAGTCAGCACTCCAGCCTTCTTATTCTTCATATACTTTATATATATATATATATATATATATATATATATATATATATATATATATATGTGTGTGTGTGTGTGTGGATGTGTTCATGCAAGTCCAAGGGTCCTCTGAGACTAGAAGCATAGGACCCTCTGGAATGGGAGTTAACAAGCAGTTGTGAGCCAGGCGGTGGTGGCGCACGCCTTTAATCCCAGCACTTGGGAGGCAGAGGCAGGCTGATCTCTGTGTGTTCGAGACCAGCCTGGTCTACAAGAGCTAGTTCCAGGACAGGCTCCAAAGCCACAGAGAAACCCTGTCTCGAAAAACCAAACCAAACCAAACCAAAACAAAACAAAAAAACCAAAAAAAAAAAAAAAAAACAAGCAGTTGTGAGCTGCCCTAAGATGGACTGAACTCAGGTCCCCTGTAAGTGCACTAGGTGCTCTTAATTGCTGAGCCATCTCTTCAACCCCCTCTTTCTTTTTTTGACATAGGGTCTCATGTAGTCCAGGCTGGCTTTTAATTTATTATGTAGGTTGATCTTAAATGCCTTCTCCTTGACCTGAGTGCTGGGGTTACCAGTCAGAACCACCACACCTTGCCTGACGCTTTTCCAAAGCTGCTGTATGCTGATTGCTTAACACAGGTCTCACAAATCTAGTTAAGTGGGAGAAGCAATGTCAGGGTTTTCCTAAGGACCAGAAGCCATTGTGAACTCAGCACCTGCAGCTCAGGTTGTCACTGCCTCAACCCTGTGTTCTTTATTCTCACCATCCAAGCAAGTTCGAGTGATGCCTCTTTCTGAGAGAGTGGTGGAGCTCAGGGCTGGAGAGGTCTGAAGAGATACCCCCAGAACCAGCATCCCCCACTTAGCGTAAGAATGGCACTTGAACAACTAGAAAACAGGACTGCTTTCTGCTGTAGAAGACAAGATGCTAGATAGATAATGTATCTTTTTGTTATTTTTGCTTCCAGTGTTTCAAACTGCCTTAAAACCAGTCTGCGTTGCTCTTTACCAAAATTACAATACCGTTAAGTTACTTTAAATTTTTTAATTGTGTGGGTGTGTGTCACAGCTTTTAGGTGGAAGTCAGATAATTTACAGGAGTCTGTTTTCTCCTTCCATTCCAAGGGTCCCGGGATGGGACCACGGAGCCAAGCACTGACACCACCGTCAGGTGTAAATGAGGGTGTGGCTCGCGGCAGGACCGGGAAGGCTGTGCGCTGGAGGAGTTAGGCCGGAGTTAGGCCGGAGTTAGGCAGGAGTTAGGCTGGCGGATTTCAGCGCCTGTGCCAGGGGTGCAAAATCTGGGGGCGGGGCTGGCGGCGTGGCTCTGGGCTGGGCGTGTCGGGGGCGTGGCCTGCTGCCGGGGTCGAGCAGGGCGGATCGCGGAGAGCATGTGGGCGTGGTCTGGCGCGGGGGCAGGTCCTCAGGCCGTCCCCACACGCCCCCCAGCGGAGGCCCGGAAGGGACCATTCGCGCTTCCGTCTCCGCCGGGGCCGCACGGAGGGCGGAGTTGCGGCCCGAGGACGCGACGCGAGCCCAGTTCCGGCGAGGAGGCCGCGCCAGTGACAGCGATGGCGGCGGAGTCGGCGCTCCAAGTTGTGGAGAAGCTGCAGGCGCGCCTGGCCACGAACCCCGACCCTAAGAAGGTGAGCGGCGGGCGGGCCGAAGGTGCGGGCGGGCGTTGGGCTGGGCGCGGGCCCGGTAACGGTCGCGGGCCGGGTGAGCCTGGGTCCTCGTTGGACCCGGAGCCAGGCCCCGCGGAGCGGCGCGGGGTAGCGGAGAGTTCGCAGCCGACGGGCGCGTCCCGGCTGGGTGCTGAAGACTCAAGGGGGGCACGGGAGGCCTGGCCTGGCGGCTTTCCCGGGGCTTGGGCAGCCGCGCCAGCTGTTTCTCCGTCCCAGCCGAGCGACGCTGTCCGGCTGGCTGGGGTCCTGTCGCTCCGCCGTTCAGCGGCGCGAGGACCCCCGCTCTCCTCGCTGTCCTTTAACCGAGAAAACGAGGAAAGCCTTGGGTTTTCGAGCTCTGCTCCTGGGCCAGGCGTGAGAGTATTACACGGCTCTGACTTACGGAAAGGTGGGAGCAGCCAGCCCGGAGAAACCACGTTTAATTACACTTAACTACTTTGTTGCTTCTGTTAGAAACTATTACTTTAAATACATTGTTTCCACTCCTGGTCTCCCGGTGACTCGGCTTCTCCGGGGTCTAGGAGACGATATGATGGGTGTTAGAATAGTGATCATTGAAGTCTCTGGATGAACGTACCGAAGGGTGTGACATTGCTTGTCAGCATTTTCGCCTGGACCCGCAGTTCCTAAAAGGTGAAGTCTTCAGCGAGCTGAGTGGACGAGGAAGTAGTGGAGGGAGGCAGCGGGCTTCTAAGTGCAATCTAGGTTCCCATTCAGCACCAGGTCTGGGCTTTAGGGGAGGTCTTTGCTCCGCCTGTCTCTATTTTCTTCCTGAAATGCCAGGGGGACCCAAGTGCTCTGTGTTAATCGCCATCTTTCAGAATTTCCAGTCAAGAGCCCCATTTACTCTTCTTGTTCCTAGCGGGTCCCAGAGAGGTTTTTCCGTTTTTTGAAAGTTGCTACCTTTCACCACCAGGCCACTTTCTTTTTTTTTTTTTTTTTTTTTTTTCTTTCTCAAGACAGGGTTTCTCAGTAGCTATGGAGCCAGTCCTGAAACTCACTCTGTAGACCAAGTTGGTCTCAAACTCACAGAGACCCGCCTGCCTCTGCCTCGAGTGCTGAGATTAAAGGCGTGCACCACCATCGCCTGGCCTACTCCGTTCCTTCGGTTCGGAAATATACTTCTTCAGGAAGCTATGTTCTTAATTAGTGAAAACTTAATGTTTTCTATTGTCTTTGTCTCACTTTCTCTGGAGGCTTTGGTACCTTCCGTCAAACATTTACAGTTTCTTTTTACAATAACCCTCTGTGGGTATCTAATGGTCATTATTTTCAAGTACCAGTACACTGTAATATTTGTCAGTGACCTTAAAGTAACCATCCTCATTTGGGCATTTTCCCATTAGATTAAAAAAAAAACAACTCCATATACTATCTATAGGGCCCCCCCCCCATTAGAATTTAAATTTTGAAATGATCTTTCTAGTTGTGCTTGAAATTTCGAGTTAGGGAAAGTTTAAGTAGGTTTTCTTGCCTGGTGGTGGTGGCACATGCCTTTAATCCCAGCACTCGGGAGGCAGAGGCAGGCGGATCTCTGAATTTGAGGCCAGCTTGGTCTACAGAGTGAGTTCCAAGACAGGCTCCAAGGCTACAAAGAAACCCTGTCTTGAAAAACCAAAAAAAAAAAAAAGTTTTCTTGAACTACTAGGAATGTTTTTCAAAAGGTATTTGGTGTTTTTGTTGTCATTTGGTGGCGGTTCTGTGGTGCTGGCATCTGCGCCCAGGGACTTGTGTGCTAACACTAGCAGACAAGTGTTCTACTACTGAAAGCCCTATCTGACTTTTCTTTTCCTAACTAGAAAATTATCTTGGGGCTGGGGGTGTAACTACTTGGGCTCCTGGGTTCTGTATCCACTGGGGAGGGAGAACTGAATGTGTCCCGAAGAGAGCACTAGGAAGGTGAGGAAAGAGGAAAATATTGAGACCGCTTTGCAAAGGGTCTGATTGTTGACATTCAGAAACAAGCGGAGTGCAGAGGGAAAATTGCAAGCTGGCGCACTGGCTTTCCAGACTCCTTTAACACAGCAAGCTCTCACGGGTTCTGGAGACGGCGAGATGATTATAGAGCAAGACCGAATTCGCAACCAAATCTTCCAGACCATCATTAGCCAAGGCTGAGTCCACACCCGTGTTTCTGGGACTCCTACTATTGGACTTTCATGTTTTAAATGTAAATATAAGTATCTATCCACTCCACATTCATCCAAGGTGTAGGCTCACTTGATAAAGAAGGTGCTAGGAGAGACAGTTAGCTTTTTTTCTTACTATGGAATCAGAAATGGTTTTCGTGATTGATAAAGTTAGCAGTCTTCTGTTGAGTTTTCAGTGTGAAACTATGAAGCTCACAGATCGGTAGATAGAGAGAACTAGAGGTCACTGCTGAGAACCTCATTGGCTTTAAGGGTGGAAGCAGTGGGCAGGAGGCCCAGACCCTCGGCTCAGTCATCTGTTACCAGTTCTCGCTGGCTCCACAGATGCTACTTGGTTGACAACACAACCTATAGTGCTTTCCCCTTGTTAGTGCTTCATTCAGTCTTTTTGGAATTTACTAAAAACTGGAGATGGTGAAGTTCTTTTTCCCTTACATTGGACCAAATCAGCTTGAAAGTCTCCGGAGTTTTCATTTTGTCTGCTCACCCCAAGGCAAAAGACAAGCAACTCTCATTTTGCCAGTTAGTGCTAAGCCTTGAGATGAACACATCCTCTGTGACTTCTGGCTCCACCCTTCTATGTTGACTGCGTAGAGGTCCTGTAACTCTGTGTCCTTGTGACCGCCTCTGCCTTGTGGACTGTAAGCTGTCACTGTGAGCATGGTACTGAAGAAGAGTGCCTGCTTTCTTCTTTCATTTTAAGTGCTCAGTGCATGAGTTAGATATATGCTCCCTTTTTATCTTAGGTGTTTCTTGGCTCGCTAGGCAAGCTTTGAAACCTCACTTGGCCCAGCTTCAATATGGATAAAATAGGAGAATAATACCCACTAGACAGGGTCAAATGAGACAAACTTAGCATGATACCGGCACACCGTGAATGGTATATAAATGTTCCCCTTCTAGGGATTCACATTAGAGAAGAACCACCTATCTTAACTCTTTTCAATATCTTCAGATTTCCCTTTCAGGAAATGTGAATTGACTTTAACCTTTGCACTTTATGTGACAAGAAATGCCCGTATGCTCTTTCCTGAGTTGGACCATGGAGGAGTTGGAGTTTGAGTACAGTTTTTACTCCATTAAGTTTCATACTCCCAAGATACACCACAGGGCCTCTTATTCCCAGTCAAACAAGATTGTCACCTGTGATCCAATTGTTCTGCCTAGAGACCATGTTAAGTAATTATGGAAGTAGAATGACCAGAAAAACATACTTGCTGCCCCACCTTATAGTGATACGGCATACCAATTACAGCCTGAACTTCAAAGAAGAAAGAAAATATCTTGCTGTCTATTATTTAAATGTAAAGGCAGCTAGTTATCGATTTTTTTATTTTGGCTTATTAAAAGTGTTTATTTTTATTTTTTATGAGTATTAGTTTCAGATGTGTGCCTGATGCCTATGGAGGCCTGCAGAGGGCATTGAATCCTCTGGAACTTGAGTTAGAAACAGTTGTGAAAAATTGATCCCAGGTCCTCTGAAAGAGTAGCCAGTGCTCTTAGCTCTGGGGCCATGTCTTAAACCCTGTTTGGCTTTTTTAAAATTAAAACTGTTAGGCACATATGTGTATATCTGCATGTTTGTTTGTACATATGCATGTGGGTAGAAAGCCAGAGGAGGGCAACAGATGCCCTAAGGCTGGAGTAACAGGTGGCTATGAACTGCCAGATGGTTCTGGGAACTGAGCTTGGATTCTCTGGAAGAGCAAGTGCTTTTAACCACTGCCCTGTCTCTCATGTCCTGTATTTTGGCTTTTTGAGTAAGGGTTTGCCATGTAGCTGGCCTGGTATTCAAATGTAGCCCAGGCTAGCATCCAACTCTGGGTGCTGGGATCATAAGGGTGTACTGCTGCAGCTGGCTCAGTTATCAGTTCTACACTGCTTGTACTTTGCTACACTCCCGGTATGGAAAGTGTTTACATTCTTAGAAAAAGGCTTGGGCAATCCTGACTTTCCTAGAAATAAAGTAAGTAGGAATTGACTGAGCAGTGTCTGGTCCAGGATCAAGAGTCGGACATGGAAAGAGCTGTTGGTTGATGAATGAAATGATTAGGGGTGGACATGTTTAATTTTATAGTGTTGGAGACACCATGACTAAGCACATGGTTTGTCTCAGTAAATCGTCACAGCCTGTGCAGCAGACGGAGATTTGCAGATGAAGTAACTAAGGTTCAGGGAGGTTACTGACTTGCACAAAATCAGACAAGAGATCAACTAAGACAACCTGCCTCTGATTCCATTTTGAGCTTTGTCCTACCAGTTTTGACCAAGTTTTAGAGACTTTAGAAAGGAAATGGGCAAACCCAGATCTTTCTGATCTACCCAGGCATGTTTGATCATATTAGCCTTAAAGCTCTGACTCCAGCAACCCGAGATTGATCTTGGCTTCCCATTTGTGTTGACAACACTTATGCTAGCACTGCAGCTCTTGAGGAGGCTTGTAGGTAGGACTCTGTTCCTGTGGAGTCCTTGGTCTGCTTCCCATCCTGTCAAGTTCTGGGTCATTTCCCTAAGCTTTTACAATCCTCTGCAAAGTAATAGTTGCTGGCTGCTTTATTTGGTTGTTTTTGTGGGGAGGGGTGGGGTCATTCTCTGAAACCCAGGTGACCTTTGAATTCATGGTGTTCCTCCTGCCTCAGTTTCCTAAATGCTGGGATTATAGACATGAATACCAGGCCTGTTAGCAAGGGTTTAAAATTTTTGTTTTATGTGTATGGGTGTTGTGCTTGCATGAATGTCTATGTACTTCATGCATGTCTGCTGCTCTTGGAGACCAGAAGAGGGTATTGGATCCCCTGGAACTGGAGTTACAGATAAGATCATTTGAACCGCCATGTGGGTACTGAGAATCAAACCCAGGTCCTCTGGAAGAGCAGCCAGTGCTCTTAACCATTGAGCTATCTCTCCATTCCCAGTTAGTGAGTTTTAATTCTCTTCTCTGCCTCTTTCTTTCCTTGGAGAAGGAAAGCAGTTGAAACCACAGACTCTAGCTAGGTCTAGTAGCAAGATTCCTGTAATCCCTATTCAAAAACGAAGGCAGGAAGCTCAGAAGTCAAGACCATACCTAAGCAAGCTAGTGAGACATTGTCTCTAAAAGTGGAGAGAAGGCTGGGTGATAAAGCACTTGTAAACATGGGTAAACAAATAGGTTCAATTTCTAGTATTATAATCAACTGAAAGCCACAGAAGAAGACTTGGGAAGGTATAACTCATTTGGTAACATGCTTACTTCAGAAGCATTAGGGTTTGATTTCAATCACCTGTATCCATGTAAAAATGCTGGGCATGGTGTGCTCTTATAATTTGAGTGTTGGAGAGGCAGAGACAGGAACCTGGGGATTCATGGATCAGTGAGCCTAGCCTAATTAGTGATAGACCTGGTATCAAAGGAGGTAGGCAGTGATTGCTTGATTTTTGACACAGGGTTCCTATGTAGACCACGCTGACCACTGCTTGTCACCTTGTGCTATATATAATTAAAGGTATGCATTACCATGCCCAGCTTGGTAATTTTTAAGGTTGTTCTCTGACCTCCACAGACATACGCATATGTGCTCAAACACACACACACACACTTATTTGTTTGTTTGTTTTTAGACAGGTTTTCTCTGTGTAGCTCTGGCTGTCCTGGAACTCATTCTGTAGACCAGGCTGGCCTTGAACTCACAGACATCTGCCAGACTCTGCCTCCTGAGTGCCAGGACTCAGCCATCACTACTCAGCAAAAAAAAAAAAAAAATCTATTTTTTTTTAAAAAAGCACAGACTCTAAAACCATAGACAAAAGTTACCTTGTTCCACTGTGTCTCACATTTGTAAGATCATACAACCCATAGTTGTTACTATAAAGTTAGCTTGTTCCACTGTGTCTCACACTTGTAAGATCATACACCCATAGTTGTTACTATAAAGGGTTTCACCATCAGATAGTCTCATCTGCTCCAGAGAAGACGGTTATGACTATAGAAGTTAATATTTGTTTTATTCTCTTTGCAGCTCTTGAAATATTTGAAGAAACTTTCCATCTTGCCTATCACAGTAGACATTCTTGTGGTAAGACTTTTGTAACTGTAAATATTACCTGACTATATTGCAAATGTTTCCCACCAGAGAAGGGTAGAGGGAGATTTTGAGGATGGGCTTTACAAGCTAAAGAAGCGAGACACAAAACATTGTACACTGTCTGAGTCTGTTCTTATGAGATGTCTGTAATAGGCAACGGCAAAGTCAGAAAGTAGGTAAAGTGCATGGTTGTTAGGGGCTGAGGGAGTTGGGAGGAACAGCGCTTCTTTTTGTGTTCTGAAGTTAGGTGATGGTAATTATTGCTCAGTATGAGGAATGTTCTAGAAATCACTATGTACTTTAAGATGGTGAATTTTATGTCATGTGTTAGGTGGACAGGTGTGCTGTAGAACAAGCCCAGGATGTTACAGATGATAGAAAAGCATTCTCAGCTGAGCTACACTGCCATTTCTGTTATATGAATTTTAGTCCAAAATTTAAAAATTTATTCTTTTACTTTGTACCTGAGTAACTTTGAGTATTATGTGTTTAAATGCCCAAAGTGGCCACAGGACCTCAGACTGACTGGAACTAAAGTTATTGTGAGCTACCTAATATGGGTGCTGATTGAATTCCTGTTTTCAGCAAGAGCAGTAATTGCTCTTAACTGCAAAGCCATCACTCTAGCCCTCAGTTCAGAATTTAGATAGATGAGGTGCATGGGTGGTTAAGAGTGCTTACTAAGGAACCAAGCGTGGTGGCACTCGCCTTTAATCCCAGCACTGGGGAAACAGAGGCAGGAGGATCTCTGTGAGTTCAAGGCCAGCCTGATCTACAGAGAGAGTTACAAGATAGCCAGGGCTACACACAGAAAAAAACCTGTCTTGAAAAACAAAAACAAAACAAAACAAAACATAAAAAGAACATTGGCTTTGATATTTACTACTCCTAAATTCTAGTCCAACTTCTAGGCAGGCATGGTTCCGTGTGCCTTTGTCTAGCCTGGTGTACAGAGTGAAACCCTGTCTTTAAGAAGAAAATCAAATCTAACTCTGGCTGGGCCTCTGTACAGTGAGGCTGATTACTTCCTACCTCTAGGGGTTGTGATGAACACTGACTCCTATAGGGCATGCAGGATCTTAAGCCCAGGGTCCACTGCCTCCCCTCCTTGTTACATTGTTACGGTTCTGGGATGTTTTGAATGACACACTTCTCTAACCCTGTGAGCTTTATTACTTAGACTCAGATCTTTGGGCACAGGCAACAAAGTAATTTAGTATAAGGCTTAGAAGGCATTTTAATAGGGAAGTATTTGCTTGTTCCTTTTCTCAAAGGGGAGGCCTTATTTCTTTAGAAAAATATACCCTTAGTTTCAGAACCCTCAATCAATTCCTTTGTTAAATTTGTAGGAGACTGGGGTAGGGAAAACAGTAAACAGCTTTCGAAAGCATGAACAAGTGGGGAACTTTGCCAGAGACTTGGTGGCCCAATGGAAGAAGTTGGTTCCTGTAGAGCGGTAAGAATGTTTCTTCTTTGCTTGTTCTGCTTCTTATATCAAATAACTATAATGCTTCAAGTATAAAAATAACCCGTAATTATTGTAGGCTATTGTAGAATATACAATAAAATATTAACAATCAAAATGGCTCATGCCTTTAATCCCAGCACTTAAGAGACAGGCAATCTGAGTTACAGGACAGCTAGGGATACACAGAGAAACCCTGTTTCAAAAGACAAAACAAGCAAAACAACAACAACAGCAACAACAAAAAACGAATCAAAATTCCTTAGGGACCAAGGAGATGGCCCTGTGGGTCACCTGCTACCTACTACCAACCTGAGTTTGTCCTTGGTACCTATATGGTGAAAGGAGAGGTCTGGGTCCCAAAGGTTATCCTCGGATCTCCAGATGTGCACAGGGCATGCTACCTATCAAATAAGAAGTAAAAATGGAATCACATATTTTTTTTCTTACCATGTTTTTGCTTTTGTTTTTTAAGACCGAGTCTCTCTCTATGACCCTGGTGGAACTCTGTAGGCCAGGCTGGCCTTGACTTCACATCTGCTTGCTTCTCTTGAGTGCTGGGATCAAAGGCATGTACCATCATGCCTGGGTATACAGTTCTTTTTTAATGATAAACATTAACATTTTGTTGGGTATTTTTTGTTTTGTTTGAGGATTTGGTGCTGCGGATTGAGTCCAGGGTCTCTCACATACTAAGAACGTTATCTTACCACTGAACTATACCCTTTGGTTGTTCTTTCTGTTTATTATGGGGGGCGGGTGGATATATGCTCTAGCTTTTGAGAGTCAGTTCTTTTCTGCCACCATGAGATTGGACACAGGTCACCAGGCTTGCATGACAAGTATTTTCGCCTGTTGAGCTGTCAGGCTGACCTTAATATCTTTCTTTAGACAGGATCTCATTTTGTGACTCAATCTAGCTTAAAACATACTATGGAACAGGATGACCTTGAACATCTGATTCCTCAACAGTCCTATCTTAGTCTCATTGATCCTGGGGTTATAGTTATGAGCTACCACTATTGACCTGACTTTTGTTATTTTATTTTGTGGTGAGCCGGTCTCTCTTTTTTTTTTTTTTTTTTTTTTTTTGTTTTTTGAGACAGGTTTTTCTGTATAGTCCTGGCTGCCCTAGAAATCACTCTGTAGACCAGGCTGGCCTCTGCCTCCCTGAGTGCTGGGGTTAAAGGCACGCGCCATCACCACCTGGCTGAGCCAGTCCCTTGTAGCAGAGGATGGCCTTGAACTTCTGATCCTCCTGTCCTCACTTCCCAAATATTAGGATTATAGATTTACCCTCCCTGTTTAACGTCAGGGTCTGTGATTTTATCTAGAGAGGCTTATGCTGAGATTTCCTTCTGCTTTTGCTTTTATCTTAGAAACAATGAAGCTGAGGATCAGGATTTGGAGAAGAGCAGTTCCCGAAAGCGCCCCCGAGATGCTCTTCAGCGGGTGGAGGAAGTGGAGGGGGACTACCAGGAAAGTTGGAAAGCCTCTGGCAGCCGGTCCTACAGTCCTGAGCACAGGCAGAAAAAACACAAGAAACTCTCTGAGCCTGAAAGGCCTCACAAAGTGGCTCACAGTCATGAGAGGAGGGATGAAAGAAAGAGGTGTCACAGAGTGTCACCACCATATTCTTCAGACCCTGAGTCTTCTGACTATGGCCATGTTCAATCCCCCCCACCTTCCAGTCCACATCAAATGTACACCGACCACTATAGGTCGCCAGAGGAGGACCATGAGCCCATCATTTCACACCAGAAGCCTGGAAAAGTCCACAGTAATACCTTTCAGGACAGACTAGGAGCTAGTCAAGAACGACACTTGGGTGAGCACCAGGGGAAAGGGGCTGTAAGCCAAAACAAGGAGCACAAATCTTCCCACAAGGAGAAAAGGCCTGTGGATGCCAGGGGTGATGAGAAGGGCTCTGCCCTGGGCAGAGAGAAATCATCACACAAGGCCTCTTCCAAAGAGGAGAACCGAAGGCTGCTCTCAGGGGACAGTGCCAAGGGGAAGCCGCCCTCTAGTGTTGCCAAGAAAGAGAAGGACAGAGAGAGCAATAGTCTCAAGAAGTTTTCACCTGCCTCAGAGGCTGTTTCAGAAAACCACTTTAGAAAGCCCAAACACAAGGACTCCGAGAAGAGCAAGGCAGACAGGAACAAGCCGAGTGCAGATGGCTTAGACTCGGGGCGGGGGACAGGGGACCTGCTGCTCAAAGCAAAAGAGAAAGTTCCCAACAGCCTGAAGACCCCGGAGGGAAAAGGAAGATCTAACTTGGATCGAAAGTCACCAGCCTCGCTCCCTAAAGTAGAGGAGCCGGAGGTGGATGATGAGTTTGAGCAGCCCACCATGTCCTTCGAGTCATACCTCAGCTATGACCAGCCTCGCAAGAAAAAGAAGAAGGTTGTGAAACCCTCAACCACAGCACTTGGAGAAAAAGGACTTAAAAAAAAGGACTCCAAAAGCGTTAGTAAAAACTTGAACTCAGTTCAGAAATTGCCCAAGGTCAATGAAAACAAGTCCGAGAAGTCGCAGCCAGCGGGAGCTGAGCCTCCCAGGTCTCGAAAGGTAAGAAAGGTAACTGCTGCCACCCAGCGCCTAGCCTGCTGAGTGCACAGAGCCACTGCCATGCCGCCTGGCTTGCTGGCATTTGGCCAAGTGAGTTTCGAGTGGTAGGAATATGTTCTGGGCCTCACTAGTTGCTAGCATGGATGCTACCCAAGACTTATTGTGGGCTGAGGAGGTAGGTAGCTCAGTAGTACAGGGCTCGCCAAGAGTGTGGGGTCCTACATTTACTTCTTAGCACCTCAAAAAATTTTCTTCAAGGACTAGTTGTTGTCCTATCTACATTTTATCGTTTACTTATTTATTTGGGTGGTGAGGAGCTCGAGATAGGTTTTGCCTGTGTAGCCCTGGCTGTCCTAGATCTTGATCTGTAGGTCAGGCTGGCTTCGAACTCACAGAGATCACCTGCCTCTGCCTCCCGAGTGCTGGGATTAAAGGCATGTACCACCACCACCCAGTTATACATTTGTTTCTTGACTTAGATGGTGTCATTCATGACTTCTGTCCCCCTCTAGCCTGGATCTATCTCTATCTGCCTGTGCAGTATGCTTGATTAACTCAGGGATTAGCGCAGGGAAGAACGTGGTGCTTACAGGATCAGCTTCGCGCTCTGTCTCTTGCAGGCCCCTACTGATGTGCTGCCAGCATTGCCAGACATCCCCTTACCTGCTATACAAAGCAACTACCGTCCCCTTCCTTCCCTCGAGTTGATTTCTTCTTTCCAGCCAAAGCGAAAAGGTAATTTTGGACATCTTTACATTTATTTATTTGTTTGTTTGTTTATTTTTTTTAAAGATTTATTTATTTATTTATTTATTGGTTTTTTTTTTTTCGAGACAGGGTTTCTCTGTGGCTTTGGAACCTGTCCTGGAACTAGCTCTGTAGACCAGACTGGTCTCGAACTCACAGAGATCCGCCTGCCTCTGCCTCCCGAGTGCTGGGATTAAACGCGTGCGCCACCACCGCCCAGCCTATTTATTTATTATGTACACAGTGTTCAGCCTCCATGTATGCCCGCACGCCAGAAGAGGGCACCAGATCTCATTACAGATGGTTGTGAGCCACCATGTGGTTGCTGGGAATTGAACTCAGGACCTCTGGAAGAGCAGTCGGTGCTCTTAACCTCTGAGCCATCTCTCCAGCCCTATTTATTAATATTTTAAGTGAGTCTCACTGTGTAGCCTTGACTGGCCTATAAATCACTTTGTATTCGAGGATGTAGGAGCTCTTGGGATTGGAGTCACAGAAGGTAGTGAGCTGTCATGTGGTTCAGAGTCTTCACCATGTGACTTAGACCTTTTGTGACTTGCTGGTTTTTCTCTTTCGACAGCATTCTCTTCACCCCAGGAAGAAGAAGAAGCTGGATTCACAGGACGCAGAATGAATTCTAAGATGCAGGTGTATTCAGGTTCCAAGTGTGCCTATCTCCCCAAAATGATGACCTTGCACCAGCAGTGTATCCGGGTGCTTAAGAACAACATCGACTGTGAGTCTCCACTTCTCAAGTCATTGCCACACTGGGGCTTTGTCACCGCAGAGCTTGGCTGCCATTCAGCACTCACCTTGTCACCTCTGGTTCCTCTGCAGCTATCTATGAAGTGGGAGGAGTCCCCTATTCTGTTCTTGAACCCGTCCTGGAGAGGTGTACACCTGATCAGCTCTATCGAATAGAGGAATGCAATCACGTGAGTGTCCCGAGTGGGAGCAGGGCACCTTCCTGGCTGAGTTTCCACAAACAGTTTTGTCTCTGGTCTGATGTGGCTGAAGGGCAGGTCAGAGGGCAGGTCACTAGATCACTGTTCTGGGCATGTTTGGTTTGCATCTGGGCCTTTAACTAAGCATGCTCTTTGCCTACTCCTGGGATCCTTCTTTGGTTTGTTTGTTGGGTTTTTTTTTTTTTTTTTTGAGACAAGGTCTGGTTGCTCTGAACTCAATATGTAGGCCAAGCTGGCCTCACAGAGATCCTCCTGCCACTGTCTCCCGAGTACTAAAATTAAAGATGTGTGTCCCTATGCCCACCTCCTTAAAAAAAAAAATTAGTGTGTGTGCATGTATTGTCTGTATGGAGAGGTCAAAGGACAGCTTTGTGGAGCTGCTTCTCTTCTGTCTTTACATGGGTTTGAGAACCAGACTTAGGTCAACAGGCTTATATGGCAAGTTCCTTTCCTTTACCCATGAGACTTTTTGTTTGTTTGTTTGTTTGGGGGGGACAGTTTCTCTGTAGCTTTAGAGCCTGTCCTGAAACACACTCTTGTAGACCTGACTGGCCTCGGGCTCACAGAGATCCTCCTGCTTCTGCCTCCTGGGTCCTGGGATTAAAGGCGTGCGCCACCACCACCCAGGCTCTCTGGGGATCTTAAGCAGGGGGCTGGGATTCAAACACAGGGAAAAACACTTTCAAGGTGTCCCTTGACTTTGCCTAGTCATGAAGGTAAATGGGAAATACTGGCAACAAAGCATCTGGGATCCAGGGAGATTTGTTTAGTGTTGACACTTGTGTGTCTAGTAAAAGTGACAGCCCATGCTAGACATTTGGAATCTTCTAGAATCCTTCCTAGAAGGCAGATACACTCATCTGATCTCACTATTCAAGACCTCCAAGGTAGCCCTCTTGCATGGCAGTTCGGTATATTGCTGGCAAACCTTTGACTTTACCCCAGCTCCGTTGTTACCGATTTCTGAAGAAAAAGACCAGTGTTGGTAGCTATCTTCTGTTAGCTCTCCATTCGCAATGCCATAGAGCAGAGATTCTCAACTTGTGGATCGTGAGTCCTTTTAGGGTCTTATAGTGGATATCCTGTATATCAGATGTTTATATTCTGATTCATAATAGTAGAAAAATTACAGTTATGAAGTAGCAATGAAATAATTTTATGATTGGGAGTCACTACAATATGTGGAAATGTATTAAGGGTTAAAGTATTAGGTTGAGAACCACAGTTCTAGGGTGATTAGCATAGTGCCTACAACTTACCTATATGTTTAATTTGGTGATTTGCCTTTTTTTTTTTTTTAGAATTGTGGTACTATAATACTATTGTTTAGATTCCCCCCCCCCAACTGTTAGGCAGTGGGTCATGCCTAGGCAGAAGGGAGAGAAGCAGGGGCACTTACATCGAAATGATGTCCTGGCCTGATTGCAGGTATTAATTGAGGAAACAGATCAGTTATGGAAAGTTCACTGTCACCGAGACTTTAAGGAGGAACGACCAGAAGAGTACGAGTCCTGGCGGGAGATGTACTTGCGGCTTCAGGATGCCAGAGAGCAGCGGCTGCGCCTGCTCACCAACAACATCCGGTCTGCACATGCCAATAAGCCGAAAGGTAAAAGAAGTGGGAGCTGTGCAAGGGCAGCCAGCTGGGTGCTTGAGTCAGCAGCGGAGTCTCGGTGGACCTGGTGGAGATGGGCTACTGTCCTCAAAATGTCTCTTTGCACGTGGGCAGGCAAGGTTTTTCTTCTGCCATAGGCTGCTCCCAGAGAGTCTTGGCCTGATTAAGTTTGGGGCTTTCAAAAGTTGTAGATTGTTAAATTGGCAGCAGTACCTTTGTTTAAGAAGTAAATATTGATGTTGTGTTTCTCATAGGACGACAAGCAAAAATGGCTTTTGTCAACTCTGTGGCCAAACCACCTCGAGATGTCCGACGAAGGCAGGAGAAGTTTGGAACTGGAGGAGCAGCTGTCCCTGAGAAAGTCAGGCAAGATCTCTGCTGCCACATGGTCATTTCCTGAAGGAGAGCTGGGGGACAGGAAGTGACTTATTTTGGGGGTAGAGACCAGCAGAGCGTGCTCTGGAGTGCTTACTGGGTCTGCACTCCACCTTTTGGCCCCTTGGTGTCTGAGCCTGCTGCCTGGATAGATTATTTCTTTCTTTTTTTTTTTTTAATATTTATTTTTTTAAATATTTATTTATTTATTATGTATACAATATTCTGTCTGTGTGTATGTCTGCAGGCCAGAAGAGGGCACCAGACCTCATTACAGATGGTTGTGAGCCACCATGTGGTTGCTGGGAATTGAACTCAGGACCTTTGGAAGAGCAGGCAATGCTCTTAACCGCTGAGCCTTCTCTCCAGTCCCTGGATAGATTATTTCTGCTTCTTGGTCAGGGACACAGGTCAGTTTCGTGGAGAACAGGACCTGGTTCAAGGAAGTGTACCTCTGCTTTCATTTTTCTCATTTAAACAAAACTATTTCTAGGGTTGAGGAGATCGCTCAGCCGATGAAGTACTTGAGGTCTGAGTTTGATCCCCAGCACCCATGCTGATAGACAGCTGGGACGATGTGTACCTGTGATCCCAGTGCTGGGAGTGGATCACTGGCCTGCCAGCCTAGCCTGTGCAGTCAGCTCGAGGTCTCACAACCAAGTGACTCCTAAGGAATGACACCCAGGCTTCACTTCTGGCCTCCACGTGAGCACAGTTTACACACACAGCAAAACAAAATAAATTTCTAGGGTGACTAGATGATTCTAGACCACATCAGCATTTTCGAATTATAGACTAACAATTTAACAGCCAAAGTTTAGCTGAGACTGTCATTCTCACTGATGGGCTCAACAGTTGCCTCTGAACCTTCACCAGAACTCAGTGTTATCAGGCCTACTGCTCAGAGCCACACCGGGCTCACCCAGAACAGCTGTTTCAGATCACGTGCTCCCAGCTAAGCAACTTTGTTCTGTGTTACAGGATTAAGCCAGCACCATATACAACAGGAAGCAGCCATGTTGCTGCTAGCAACAGCAGCAGCAGCTTCCACTCCAGCCCCGAGGAACTGGCCTTTGATGGGCCCAGTACCAGCAGTGCCCACTTAGCTCCAGTGGCTAGCAGTTCTGTTTCCTATGATCCTAGGAAGCCAGCTGTGAAGAGTAAGCAACTTTGATGGGAGCAGGGCTGTGGGTGGGTGGGGATCCTGGCACAGTTGTCAACTTGGCATAGGTCACTAGCCAAGGGCAGGCTGGCCATCCTCAGGTGTTTTGAATTTAGCTCATCTGAATCTTGTTGGGAAGCTGTGGGGGAGGTTAGGGGAGGTTTGTGTATTATTTACTGGTTCGAATGTTTATGTTGCAATGTTAAATCTTGGGACTATGGCCCCTATAGTCAGCAAAGACTCCTGATTTGACACAGCCACCATGAACACGTCAGCTGATCTTCGAGAGCTGTGGTGTTAAGGATGGTGGTGGTTCTGTTCTTGCAGGGTCGCGGCAAGGAACTGCCTCATGATGTGATTTCTATTGCAGCGCTAGCAGATAGTTCCTGTTTGTGTCCATGTCTGTGTCCACATACTTACGCATGTGTGTACGTGTGTGCATGCGTTCATTCATGCATGCGTGTGTGTGTGTGTGTGTGTGTGTGTGTGTGGTCGCAGCAAGGATCCGCCTCATGATGTGATTTTTATGACGGCACTAGCAGATGGTCCCTGTCCATGTATGTTGGGGGCGGTACACAGCCAGGGGAGCGAACTCAGTCTGGCTTTTGCTGTGAGCCACTGGTGCATTTCTGTGCTGCCGCCGTCTGAAACAACTGCCTCCCTTTCCTTCACAGAAATCGCCCCAATGATGGCTAAGACAATTAAAGCTTTCAAGAACAGATTCTCCCGACGATAAATAGGACTTGCCTTGGAGGTGGAGTCTGGGAAGCAGAGATACAGGGATGGTAGGGACAGGAGAAGAGGATGCCCACAGAAGACCCGTATCTTTTGCTTTGTGGACAGGAGAAGAGGATGCCCACAGAAGACCCGTATCTTTTGCTTTGTGGAACTTTGGGCCTCTGACTCCTGCCCAGTTGCAGGCATCTTCCTGTGTGCCACAACCCTGCACCCCGCCTGGAGCACACTTCAGATTTCTGAAGACAGTATGAAGCCTCAGTCTTACTGAGGACTTTAAGGTCAATTATACTTTTATTGCTAATTAGCATCTTTGTAAACTATAAGACATAGTTTTAATTAATAAATATTGCCCCCAGATGTATTTATAGTACCCCCAGGGGTTTTTTGTTTTTTTTTTTTCTTATTATTTTTTTTAATTTTCTTTTTTCTCTCCTTTTTCCCCTCTATTGTATATTTAGCATTTTATTTTCCAGGTCTTTTATTAAAGTTAGATGAGTCTAGCAAAAGCCAGTCTTGTTCTAGGTCAGGTCTTTTGAGTAGACACTGGTCCAAAAGGTTGTCCCCAGAGCTTGTGTGTCACTTCAAACCCAAATATGGATGGAGCCAGGAGTTAGGAAGTGCTGGACTGCCTGTCCTCCAGGGGAGCCTTGACATAGTAACTGTTCAGAGGGTCCTCACTCTGAGACCATCAAGAGTTCTGGGTAGGGGTCTTTCTTCCCTGTCCTTCAGTAGTGTTTGCTAAGGAAAGTTGTTTGCAGAGTCTAGAGTTCTTCCCTCTTCTGCAAATCACGCTCCTCCCTGTTCTAAGGCTCACTGGAAGACAGAGCCTTGGGTCAAATTTGCATAGGACCTCAGCAGGTTTAGGATTTCTAGTTTCTGGTTCAGTATTTTAGCCCCTCCTCCCCTTATTTTTCCTTTCCTTACGCCACCGGGAAATACAGACATGGCAGGGCTTTTGTAGCTCTGAATGTGGGTTTTGGGGTTCTGAAAAGCCAGCACTTTACTCTCTTGTTCCCTATGAATTACTACTAGGAGTGAATTATTTGAAACATTGTAGTGCTCTGTTGGAAACTGTTTTTGTTTTAAAGGAAAGATCATGAGACTGGAAGAGCACAGCAGGTCGCTGTGTCTGGCAGAGAACTTGCTGGGAAGCCCTCCCTCTACCTTCTGAGTGAGGGCCAGAGTTAGGAGGAAAGGGCCACCTTTGGGAGGGGCTGGACTATACACACTGAGTCAGGGAAACCTGGTCCCAGCTAGCCAGCCAGTTCTGAAGGGAGGGAAGCTCTTTCCAGCTGACATGGAGGCAAGATCAGAAAACTAAGAGGGCAGCACCAGCTCCTTCCTTGCAGTCAGAAAGTATGGAGCTAGTAGGACTCGCTTGGTTATAAGCCAAGTGAAAGAAGCTGTGAAGTTGAGGGGACAGATTGCTAACCTGTGCCATCACTCCTGTCTACATTGTTTTTAACCACCCTGCAGACCTCAGGCTAATGAAGACTCCAAGGCAGCCCAGGAAACCTGCATTGCCACGCAGGATGCCTGTTGCCATGGGACACAAGTATTGCTGTATTTGGGATTGAGTAAAGCATGTTTCTCTGGATTGCTTATTTCACATACCACCTCTCTCTTAGCCTGACCTCGAATCTACCATCAGGTCTCTGACCTGAAATCAAGGGGACGTTTGCACCAGGAGCCAGGCACCTGGTGCTCAGAATAGCCCCTCTGGGTGTTGACCACCTCAGATCTGCCTTAGCTCTGTTTCTGAGACTTCCCATTGCCGTCTTTCCTGTTCTAGATTCAGTTGTGTATGATTTAATTCCCCTTCTTTGGAGTGTGTAGGCCTAGGGGAAGAAAGGGCACAGATTTGTCTATCTCCGGTGTCAGTGTCTGGTTTGGCACATTGATTTCTGATGCAGCCAGTTTGCTTAGAGCCAGATCTTCCACCTCTTCAAGAGTGTCTGTGTCAGGGATATGATTGGTGAGAGTGGTGAGGGACCCAGGGAGCCAACCGTCTCCACAACCCCTCACCAGTGTACACAATAGCCACAAAGCAGACACACAGTGATGTTCAATTTTTAGTTGCATTTGTGAAAACTTGTGCAATTTTTTTCTGTGCTACACTACATACAAATCACAAATGACAGATTAGCCCTTTGCGATCCTTGGTGTAACAAGGGGTTCTCAGGGGCTTTCTTTCTCTTTTTTGGAGGCAGGAGTGAGCATCATCTTGCTCTTCATTTGTATTTCGGTCCCAAAATGTAAATACAATTTTCTATGTTACTTTTTTGTGGTAACTACAAGATGAATATTTTAATTAGATAAGTTATACAAAAAAGAAAAACTCAAGTCTAAATAAAAAACAAGAATTCTACCTGCTGAGCCTTCTTCATTTTATCAGGGAAGAGATATCGATCATAAGATACCTGCTTCTTTAATTTTGGGGGCTATGCTCACACTGATGGGGCTGCCTCAGCGCCTGTGAGCGCCTCATATTTATGCTATACAACTGAGCAGGGAAGGGGTTTGTCGTATATAACTGAAGGGGGTTATGCTATACAGCTGAGCAGGGAGGGGGTTTGTCATATATAACTGAAGGGGGTTATGCTATACAGCTGAGCAGGGAGGCCAAACTGAACGGTGTGCATCTGAACTAGGGAGCAGGTTTAGCTAATCTCAGTGGAGCAGTCTTAAGGTAGCAAGCATCTTTAGGGGGTGAAGGGTGATAAGATGGACATTTTCTGTATATAGTCAACATTCACACTAGGACCAGAGGAAGACTATCATCCTCTGAGCCTCAGCTGGGAAAGCCTTTGCCATCTTTATGATTCTGATGCACTGGAGTCCTTGGTGTGGCCTTGCCAGTGTCAAGTGATGCACATTCGCTCAGGATTTCCCTCGCTCCCTATAGGCCTAGCCTTAAAGGATTCGGGGCTTCTGCCTAAAGCAGAACAGGACCAGAGAGGAGTTTCAGAGACAACCTTGGCATCAAATATGTAAAGAGCACTTGGTAAGGACTGGTGCTCTCTGTGCTTAAAGGCCTGAGGCTGAGCTAGTAACGCCATGATATTGTTAGGAACTCTGATTCAGAGATGGAGTCATATAGCCATGTTGAATAGCTTCAAGAGACAGAAAAGTATTTGAAACCCAGGTTCCCTGACTACAAGCTTTGAGCCCTTTTGGCTCTTACAAGCCCAAGAGTGTGAAGGGTAGGTCTACATCTTCCCTTGGCATCATGAGATCAAAAAGAACTTGGCAAGAACCTGCTGTGTTGGCTCTAGTTGAGCTGCACAAGTTGTAGCATTTGTTAGAGGGACCAAGGGCTTTACTTGGCTCCCCCTGCGTGTATCCTACATCAAACTGGGATCTCACAGCTACCCAGTTCTGTAGCCATCCTCTCCTACAAATGGCATTTTTGGCCCTTGGTCTAGACTTCCCTTTCCTCCCCACTCTGCTTTACTAGATCTAGTTGTCAGTGTTAGGGAAATCCGGTACCTATATTAGATCTTGCTGATTGGGCTGGAGAGGTGGCTCAGAGGTGTGTGGGCATACATGCCAGAACACTGCCTATATAATAGATAAATCTTAAAAAAAAAAAAAAAAAAAAAAAGATCGGGGGCTGGAGAGATGGCTCAGCGGTTAAGAGCATTGCCTGCTCTTCCAAAGGTCCTGAGTTCAATTCCCAGCAACCACATGGTGGCTCACAACCATCTGTAATGGGGTCTGGTGCCCTCTTCTGGCCTGCAGACACACACACAGACAGAATATTGTATACATAGTAAGTAAATAAATAAATATTAAAAAAAAAAAAAGATCTTGCTGATTATGCCAGGCCCCTCTTGGTCCTGATACTCTGTTCTCACATACATCCTAGGGAGTCAGTCATGGTTCTGCTTTATTTGTATTTGTTGGTGGAGTGTGAGGCAAAGTTTTTGTAGCTCAGGTTGGCCTTAATCATTGAGTGATCCTCCTACCTCAGTCTCAGAAATGCTGGGATTATAGGCATATACCACCATGCCCTGCTCCATTTAAAAATAGGACTAGGTAGGCATTGGAAACCCATGCCTTTAATCTTAGCACTTAGGAGGGAGAGGAAGGTGAATTGCTCAGGGCCAGCCTGGTCTACAGAGTAAGTTCCTGTACAATCAGGGTACAGAGAAACCTTGTCTTGAAAAACCTAAATAAAATGAGTAAGAAAACTGAAGTACAAAGAATCCTACTATTGCCATATTGGGGATAAGGGGCAGTGTGTGGTGTATACAGGTACACAAGGTACACACATGCACTCCTGGGGGCCAGTCCTCCCTGCCTGCAAGCACTGGGATTCTAAGTGTGCCTGGGGTTATGTTAAGATCTAGCCTGAGGCTGGGTGGTGACCGCACACCCTTTAATCCCAGCACTTGGGAGGCAGAGGCAGGTGGATCTCTGTGTGTTCGAGACCAGCCTGGTCTACAAGAGCTAGTTTCAGGACAGGCTCCAAAGCCACAGAGAAACCCTGTCTCGAAAAACAAAAAAAAAAAAAAAACAAAAAAAAAAGATCTAGCCTGAGGTCATAGAAATTGTCCTGGGTGCCCAGCGTTAGTGGCGTGCACTGGTGAGAGTTCAAGGCCAGTCTGGTTCCAGAAAAGGCTCCAAAGCTATGGAGAAACCCTGTCCTGGGCTATAGTGCTGTGTGGTTGCCCATTTCAAAAATCAACAGAAGGGATTTAGCCTGAATGAATGTGTCCTCTTTCCCTCCCCCACCAGCTCTGATGTTGAAATCCTAAAATCCAGCACGATGGTGTTAGGGGGCAGGGCCTTTGGAGGTAACTAGGTCATGGCGGCTTTAGCTTTGTGAAGAGAATATCCCCTGTATAAGAAGAGAAATGCAAGCCTGGCCTGGTGGCACATGCTGTAATCCCAGCCCTCTGAAGGCTAAGGATTATGCATGCGTTCAGCTCAGCCTGGGCTACATGAGCCTATATCTCAAGTGTTTAAAAATTAAAAATTTGAGAGCTACTCCATTAAATTTGCCACAAACAGTGCTGCCGGGCCAAGGGTCAGGGCTGGGAAGTTTGCTCATCACATGCCTGTAGGGTCTGTTGCAGTCTCACCACTGATTAAGCAGATATGGCCCGTGTCCCCAGGAAGCCATGCAGTACGGGCTAGGGAGATGGTTCATGGTTAAGAGAACTGCTCTCGCAGAGGACCTTGGTCTGGTTCACAGCACACGTGGTGGCTCACATCCATTGGTAATCCAGTTCCAGGGGATCTGATGCCCTCTTCCAGCCTCCTGTGGCAGCCAAGCGTAAACAGAGTGTACGTGCACATTTGAAACACGCTTAGACACACAAAATTAAATCTGAGAAAAGTGAAGCTGTGTAGTATAGAGTAATCAAATAACTGCGTAAATAATTGTTTAAAATGTAATTCTCCAGGTTGAGAAGATGACTCAGTGAGAAAATCTCTTCTACATGGGCATGAGGACTAGGGTTCAGAGCCCCAGAACTCACATAAAAAGCCAGTCATGGCTACAGTTGCATCTGTAACCCCAGTGCTGTGGGAGGCAGACTTAACTGAGCTCCTGGACCTGGAGAGACCCTGTATGGATGGAATAATGTGCAGGGCAGTAGAGCAGAACATCTGAGGTCCTCCTCTGGCCTCCACGAACACAGCTCAAACTGAAAACGATAATACTCAGATATCTCCGAGCCAGAGTGTAAGAGCAGGAGCGGGAAGCAAGAAGAAAGAAAAAAAAATGCAGGGTGGAAGGAGAAACCAAGTTCAGCAGTTGTCATCTGAATCCACATGTGCACAGTGGCATTTCCTCCATATATATATAAAACTAATCATTTATACTAGACACTTCTACAAGACAGGGGTAATGACAGGGCTCTTAGTTACTCTTCTATTGGTGTGATAAGACACCATGACCAAGGCAACTTAGAGAAGAGAAAGTTTATTTGGGGCTCATAGTTTCAGAGAGTGGGTCCATGACCATCACGGCAGGGAGCAAGGCAACAGGCAGGCATGGCATCAGAGCAGTAGTAAGAGGCAGAGCTAACTAGGCATGGGCATTTGAAACCTCCAAGCTGCCCCCAGTGATCGATCTACCTCCTCAAACAAGACCACACCTCCTAGTCTTTCTCAGTTCCTGTTGCAAAATACTTGATTACAATGTGTAAAGATATGTCACTGTGATTGGTTTAATAGAGATTAATGGCCATTAACTAGGCAGAAAGGTTAGTCAGGGCATCTGGGGACACAGCTCTGGGAAAAAGAAGGGCAGAGTCACCAGCCGGAGGTGGAAGAAACAGGATGGGTCAGGAAGTGGTGGCACACACTTTTAATCCCAGCACTCGGGAGGCAGAGGCAGGTGATCTCTGTGAGTTCAAGGCCAGCCTGGTCTACAAGAGCTAGTTCCAGGACAGGCTCTAAAGCCACAGAGAAGCCCTGTCTCAAAAAAACAAACAAAACAAAAAATAAAAAGAAAGGGCTGGAGAGATGGCTCAGCAGTTAAGAGCATTGCCTGCTCTTCCAAAGGTCCTGAGTTCAATTCCCAGCAACCACAATGTAATGAGGTCTGGTGCCCTCTTCTGGCTTGTGGGTATACATGTAGACAGAATATTGTATACATCATAAATAAATAAATATTTTTAAAAAAATAAAAAAAGAAACAGGATGGGCAGAATGGAGATAAGGTAACAGCCATGGGAGAAGGTAGATTAAGAAGTATGGGTAAGAGCTAGTTAGAAACAAGTCTGAGGGGACTGGAGAGATGGCTTAGTGATTAAGAGCATTGCCTGCTCTTCCAAAGGTCCTGAGTTCAATTCCC